>NC_136482.1:106863069-106980569 GCF_053919585.1 Euprymna scolopes | reverse complement strand
GGTTTCAATGGATCTACATCTACGAAACGAACTCCAAAATCATTATATGTGAGTAAATGGGGCGGGTAAATAGTAAAATATAAAGAATTTCTCAGAGCAAAAGAAACATATAGTTGCTTAAATCATCGTTTATTGCGATTATATCTACATCATTATAATTTTATATATATATATTTATTGCGATTATATCTACATCATTATAATTTTATATATATATATTTATTGCGATTATATCTACATCATTATAATTTTATATATATATATTTATTGCGATTATATCTACATCATTATATTTATATATATATATATCGATCCAGTAGATATCTCACTGCTGATGCTATTCTCTACCTATATAAGAGCCAGGTACGTCCAAGGATGGAATACTGTTGCCACATCTGGGCAGGAGCTGCTAGAAAGGACTTGTCCTGCCTTGATAGAGTTCAAAATAGACTTCGTAGCCTCGTAGGAGATGTCCTTTTCTCCTCCTTGCAACCTCTATCTCACAGAAGAGATGTTGCGAGTTTGTCTCTGATGTATCGTTATTTTCATGGAAAGTGTTCAAATGAGCTTCAATCTATGGTCCCCCCTCGCCAAACTTTCACAAGAAACACTTGTCTAGCTGTAAACACTATCAATAATTTCCCCCACTCTTTATCTGTGCCTAAACCTAAACGTAGATTCCATGAACAAAGCTTCTTTCTTAGAACTGCACGCCTGTGGAATTGTCTTCCGTTTTCCTGCTTTCCGGCTGACTACAATATGGTTTTGTTCAAGTCTAAAGTAAATAAGTTCTTGATGAGCCGTTCCATATAAGTTATTAAATTTACCAAATTTGCATTACTAATGATTACTATATTGACCAATTTCTACTGTACACTCTTTAACCCTTATCCTTGAGTGGCCTCTGGGCCTTGATAATGTGGTGACGCCTTTGTAAAAAAAAAATGTATATATATATATATATATATATATATATATATATATATGTTATATTTTTGTGTTCACTATTTAAAAAAAGTTTAGTCTTACGTATAATGAGACGGGACTTTTTTTCCGAATATCTAAAGGCACACCTACAGTGCTTTGAATGCATAATATCCTTAAGTCTTCAAATATATCATATGTTTATAAAGTATAAATCCTATACATAAAATAGTTTGCCAACGCCACAAAAAGTTGTCTCACATCTGCAAGTGCTCTCTTAACCTAAAACACTATGGGCGTTAAACTTCTTTAAAACTTTAAACGCAAACAATAGTCTTGCTTAATAATTACAATGTTAACCGCTTTTACCGAAGCGATACGTGTCCTCAAATCTATGCGTAAGGAACACCCTCTCCAAACATCAAATACATAAATACATTTTTTGTCTCTGCGAGTGTTATTTTAAATATCTAGCAAAAACTTCAATTGTGTTGCTCGGAAATATCGGACATAAAACATCAAGTTACATGTATGACCTGTACATTATACGCATGTAACTGGGAAACGCTTGTCAGTTTAATAGAACTTAGAGGCTTCTTACTTCAGAGGATGCCAATTTATCTCGTGTAGAGTGCGTTTCACATCGAGGACAACTCTTCCCATACGTAGGCTCGAGTCTTACTCGATTCTCAATGCCTTATATCCTTGATTGCGTTACATAAGTAACTGTTTTATCAACGTCATTCTCGATGTACTGTGGTCAGCGATGGGGAGGTGACTGTGCATGGACGCATAGTCTTTAACATCTGTGCCATCACTCAAAAATCGACAAACGTATCTACTAACTGTGCTGATATGAACTGCATATAATTCGTAAAAGTTCAATGGTTCTATTTTTTCAGCAAGGTAGAATTTGATCACGCATCTGGAATTCTGACGCTCGTTCATGACAGGGATTATTCTGTAATTAGAAAAGCGTCAGTATCTGCAACAGAAAGATGAAACCTTCAAGTCATAAATGCACAAGTTCAATCATCATGGAAATGCAATTTGCAGTCCTCTTTTCAATCACTCATATATGTAAAAGTTAATAAACTATTAAAAATATTTATGCTAATCATTTAAATAAGATTTATTAATATTAATCGTTTTCAAATTATCTTAAAGCACCATCAAAATATTCGTTTGTTTTCATCTACGGTCACTAGCAAATTGTCGGTTATGTTTATAAAACTTTGAGAAATATATTAAAAGGCAAAGAAACGGAGTTTATTTTTACTAAATAGACGTTTCTCATTTCATAAATGAAATTTATTATAAAACAAAAAGCGTTTATTAAAATTATCATGTGTGTATATTTCAGATTAAAGATAATTCACATTTTTCCAAAATTATTCTAATTCATTTCGAGAAATTTCATCTGTCTCATTTCATGAAAGATTGCGAGAAAATGGATTGGTAATAATATTAATAGTAGTGATTGCAGTATTGGTAAATTTTGTGAAAGTAGTAGGACTCTCTCACCATAGATATCTATGTATTAACTTGTATTATATTTTCTATATATTTATATGTGCTGATACCTTTTTACAGTCATTAAGTGTCATTTAATATTGGATAACTTATTTTAAAATTGCGTTTATTATTTTTAACTATCTTAATTTTCTCCCTTCACATTTATTCTATTATATTAAAAAAATTAATAATTCTTTTAAAGTTTTATTTTATTTATTTTTTTTATTTAAATTGCACCTTTACCCTTTTATTTTTATTTAAATTTTTATTTTATTCTAACTTAAATTTAAATTAATATAGTCATGCTTTATTTCATTATATATTTATTGCCGTTAATGGCTGTATTTTTATTTATATGGGGGGGCATGTTCGTTTAAACAGGACATTCATTTTTCAGAGAGGTTTTCCAAACATACCCCCGGTAAACATACATATATACATACGCGTGGCGCGCACACACGCACACACACGCACACACATACACACCCACTTTCACTCTCTCTCTTTTCTCTCGCACACATACTCATACACATACACGCACCTTATTTCTTCCATAATCAGATTGTATTGGCGTCGGTTTTAAAAATTTGAGACTCTGAGTCTTAAACGCTCGTTTAACGTTTCCCCCTTTTTGTTTACTTTGCCTTGTTTCAGTTTTTCAAAGTCGCTGATGAATTTCCAACCTCTTATAGTTGATTCAGCGCAATGAAACCACTGGTACGATCTTAAAATATGTATATATAGTGTCGTAATAAATACTTTATATATATATACATATATACACGCACACATACACACACACACACACATATATATATATATATATATATATATATATATATATGCATATGATTAAATTATGTAATCATATATATATATATGATTACTTCATTTAATCACATAAATTAATATGAGAAGATATAATTTTATGTGCAAATTTTCAGTATTTACTTTAACAGTGTTCCATATGAAGCTAGTGCTATGCAGTAAGTTATGAAAATATATATAGACATTTAGCTACACAGAATAATCCTCGTTTCATTCTCATGAGAATCCGTCAGGCTTAATTACCATGTATATATATATGTATATATATATATACATATATATATATATATATATATATATATATATATATATGTGCGCAGGTTGTAATAAAATAGCCAATATTGTTTTATTAAAAATGGCCACAGCTGTCAGAGAGTAAATATGGATGTATGTAATACTATATTGATTATATCCCTTGCTGATGTATTAATAATTCCTTCAGTTTACAAAGGAACGCGGAATCACTAGATTTTTTCACGATTTAACACTGATTAATTCTTCTTTAGTTTGACATATGGTAGAATTTATCTGAAACTCAGCGACCCCAAATACCTCTTAAACCACTGTTATATGCTTATGGTCACATATGAAAGGTGTATGTATATTTGAATTTATAAATTGCAATTTTAAATGTTTACTACTGTTTTGTACAGCTTCGTGTAGTAGTCGTCGGCGAGGGGAACATTAACGTTAAATATATATATCAATTACTAGCAGGCCGCCCGGCATTGCCCGGACGTAAAACACGTTTAAATATAACATCTATATATTAATATGCTTGTCCGTACGGTGTCATGTCATCATCATCGCAAACATTAATTAATGAAACGCGTTATCATCATCGCAAACATAAATTAATGTGAATTATTTCTCTTTATTGTTCACTCACATTAATTAATGTGAATTATTTCTCTTTATTGTTCACTCGTTATTAGTTAAAAAATCATTAGCCCCTTTTATTTTCCAAAACTTCCCGAACAACAACAAAAATATATATATATGAACTGTCAATTTATGGTTCTGGATTATTTTAAAGACAGTTATGCATAGAAGGTATCGTTCCACAGGTTAAATAGTATAGTATTTTACTTACATTTTTAACGATGTCTTCTGTTTATTATTGTAGTGAATACGGAACGCTTATTCTATTTTATTCAGTAATAAATATATTTTTTACATTTTACGTTACGAGTTCGTTTTTTTTTAATTTATCTTTTTTTTTATTTACTTTTGAGTAAGCCTTACATAACAAAACGTATGTTTAGAAATAAATGTTACAAAAGTCAAGAATGACTTTATTAAATAAACCACCAAAGTCACCATTCGCAAATACACTGAGTAACACGGAGTCAAAACATATTTTACGTCTTGTTCTGTTTTGTTTTTGTTTTACGGCATATCAATCCTTTTTCGTGTTATTTAATGCCGAATTGAGTAATTTTGTAACATTTATACATCTTCACGTTGTTTACATAGTTATTATTTATGTTTTGTCTGTTTTATTTTGCTTCTTTTACAGGCATTCATCATCTTCTAATGCCCACCGACAGGGCATACATATTTAAATACTATAGAAAATCGACACAACAATTTTTTTTTTTAATATGAAATAAAACACTTTGTTTCATTACTTACGATTTAATTTATTTAAAGAAATATTTATTTCCTATTTAAAGATGTTGGTTATATAATTTGTTTTACCGAATTTCATTTTCTTTTCTCTCCCATTTGTTATATTGTTATTTGAGCGGAGAATCTAACATTTCTTTTCATTTTGAGAATTTGGTTTAGTTTTTAATTACTAACACAGCGGAGAATTTAACTTTTTTTTTCTCCCATTTCTTATTTTGAGCGGAGAATTTATTTTATTTTCATTTTGAGCTCTTTTTCCGATCCGGCGTTACGCTTTATAGGTACTCCTGCAGTCCTGCACTTTACGACCCGAGCTATTTTTAACGCTATTATTTAGAAACCTATTATTTAACATGGGGAAGGGAGGGTGTATTGTAACTATTCTGTACTGTCAGGTAACAATTCAATTAAAAAAAAGGTAAATAT
This sequence comes from Euprymna scolopes, assembly GCF_053919585.1. Lineage (NCBI taxonomy): Eukaryota > Metazoa > Mollusca > Cephalopoda > Sepiida > Sepiolidae > Euprymna > Euprymna scolopes. The sequence continues at coordinate 106,975,244 of NC_136482.1, read as the reverse complement.
GAAGGATTACTCCACCCTCAAAATCCTTTAAAATTACTACCCTTAAAGGTTTTCGGGGTCGCTGAAAATGAAAATAACGTTTTTAGCCATCCGTATTATAAGATTTGTGTGACGTCACTTCCAATGTAAATAAAGAAGTGCGGAGCGTCAGGATAACCAAGATTTTCAGTATATTTTATTTAACTGAAGAAATATTTATTGTTCATACATATATTTTTTCCATTATTTTTATTACATTGTTAGGTGAAGTTTCAGAATAGTTAAACCCCTTCCCCATATTAAGAATGGCTTTCGGCATGATTCTTACTATAGCGGTATCAAAGTTTTTTTTTTATTTTAAAACAAATTATACAAAAAAAATACAAGACCATTAAATTTTTTTTCAATAAATCGTTATTTAGGTGAAGGTTCAAAATAGTTAACCCTTCTCCCCATATCCGTCTTTTTTATGCAGTAAAATACTGTTTTAATAATTATAGTTTAAATAAATATTTATTCCTTATTTAAAGATTTACAGTATAATTTATCTAACTGAAGAAATATTTATTGTTCATACATATATTTTTCCCTTTTTTTTTACATTGTAAGGTAAAGTTTCCGAATAGTTAACCCCCTCCCCATATATAGAATGGTTTCAGCATGATTCTTACAATAATAGTTTATCGATTTTTCTTATTTAAAGACAATTATAAAAAAGACACAAGGACATTTTAAACATTTTTTTCATTAAATGGTTATTTAAGTGAAGGTTGGGAATAGTCAAACCCTCTCCCCTTATTAAGAATGACATTTTTATTATTTCAGCATGATGCTTACATTTTTCCTAATATAAAAAAAAGATACAAGAAAATGTTAAGCTCTTTTTTTAAAATTAAACTGTGAGATCAAAGTTCGGAATAACTTACTTTATAGCCAATTAGCCAGCTGTATTAAAATGTTTTAGAATTTAATACCTAATAAAGTGTTCGCTTCAATTGTCACAAGCAGACGATATCGATTCAAAGAAGGTAATTCGTCAACAATTGTTTTAGCCGAATTTTACGGTAAAGTGTAGTGGACTGGTGGATATATTATACATATCCCCCAGTTTGTATTTATTTGCTTCCCCACTGAGCAAATTAGGCACAAGGCAGTTTTTTAATGTGGAGAGAGAGGGAGGGGGAGGGAAATGGGGGCCAGCTCCCGATGGGTGGGAAATGGGAGTTGGATAGGAACTGTTGGCATGAAGGGTTGCCCCTACATTGACCAAGGTAGATATGTGGGGTTACCCCCACATATGGTCTTTGCTTGCAGTATCTGTCGGAACAGATACTATACTTTGATCTTGTCGCCCGGGCCGCAAAGGGCGGGGGCAAGTGTATATACATATTCTCCAGTTATTCATTTTATAAAAGCAATATTTAATGAGCATGGTTCTTCTTGCCAGGCAATGGGTTTACCTGAACCAACAGGTGATCATCCAATAGATAATATGACTCGAAATACAAACGGGCCTAATGTTGAATTGTTAAACAATGAACAATTAGAGGTCTTTAATACTATAATCAAGGCTGTCATGGCAATTGAAAAAGAAGCCCCACACAACAATTGCGTCTATTTAGATGCCCTAGCCGGATCAGGAAAAACCCTTTTTATTCAACATGTTATATGATTACTTCACCTCCAGCAGTACTGTAACCGCCACTGCGGCATTGCTGCAATGCTACTAACTTCAGGGAAAACACTCCACAGTATATTAAAACTACCTGCACCTCTGACAGAAACCGGTGTCTGTAACGTTTCTCCTGTATCAGAACAGACTTTTTTTTTGAGAAAGGTAAAGGTATTCATTATAGACGAAGCCTCTATGATACCTAATCATGCACTGCTTGTTCTAGATAGATGTTTACAAGATATAATGGGTAACGATAAAATATTTGGAAAATTTCTCATACTTGGAGGTGACTTCAGGCAAATTTTGCCAGTAGTGACACATGTATCACCTACATCTATTATAGACGGCTGTCTTAAAAGATGCCCATTCTGGCATCATTTCAGCTAATCACAACTAACACAAAAAGTCAGAACTAATATAAATGAACAGGAGTTTTTCTAGATGAATCCTTCATCTTGGTAATGGTACACTAACGAGCAGTCTTAATGACGTTCCTGTAGATGCCATAGATGTTCCTGATGATTCGGTATGTAATGGTTCTCTAATCTCAGAAATATTTGATTGCAGCCGTCAAGAAATGGAAAATAGAATCATCATGACTCCAAAAAATACAGAATGTTTAACAGTAAATGTAGAAATTCTAAAAAATCTTCCCGGAGGAATAAATACATATTTAAGTACAGATTACATCTCCGATGATGATGCTGAACTTCAAAATTATCCTATCGAGTTCATAAATTCATTAACTCAATCTGGAATGTTACCTCACCCACTTAATGTAAAAATAGGGGCAATAGTAACGTGACTGCGAAATTTATCCATAAATCAAGGACTTTGTAATGGAACTAGGATGAAAATACAAGAATGTAATCAAAACAGCATCATTGCTATTTTAATTAATGGATTTAATGGAGGTTCCACAGTTATCATTCCAAGAATTAAGTTAAAGCCAAGTGATACAAATGTTCCGTTTGCATTTCATCGGATACAGTTTGCAATACGATTAGCATATTCACTGACCATCAATAAAGCACAAGGCCAACCTTTTGATGAGGTTGGTATATATCTTCAACAGCCTGTATTTTCTCATGGTCAATTGTATGTGGCATGTTTAAGAGCTCGATCTACGCACAGAGTGAAATTTAAGGTAATGCAACAGCATAGAGATGATAAGCAGGGCAGAAAGCGTGATGTAACATATACTATTGTTTACCGTGAAGTGTTATGAAAACAATCAGGAACAGCTATGGAATCTAAAACTTAACTTGGATGTAAATATGATTTTGGAATTTTTTTTTTAAAATTGCTTTCCTTATATTTAAAATTTATAATTTGATGAAAAATTGTGTACAGTTTGTTTAACTTTACTTAATTATATAACATCGACATAAATTTGATAGGTACAACCTACCTAACATCATTTTGATTATCGAAAAATAAAAATTTAACTGTACTTTGTAAGATTTACAGAAACTCTTAATTTTCTATGCATGTAATACACAAGAATCTGAATATTATAACAGATTACAATGTTTTTATGGAAAAAACTTTTGTACAGAAACTTCGAAGTGTTCTATTTATATTATCAGGAAGTTGTGATGCATTAATTGAAATCTATTTCAATAATTCGACTTTAAAAATATTTGTGAATTTCCAAATCTTCATTGAATAAAATTCAAAATAAATAGAAAAGTCTATTGCATATGTAAAAGTTGACGATTGCTTATTTAACTTCATTAAAACCTATCAAAGTCAACCAAGAGCTGCTCAATATTCTGGCTTAATGGATCATTTAGCAAGGAATGAAGATGGCGATTCTGGTGTACCAGTTATTCTACTATCTTCATTTACAGGAAGTCCTAGGAATCTACAACAACTGTATCAAGATGCAATGGCAGTTATCTGTAAATATGGAAAGCCAGACCTATTCCTTACCTATACATGTAATCCAAGATGTCCTGAAATATTAAACAACCTGGGGTCATCAGAACTTTCACAAAATCGATGTCAACAATGTCACACTTTTTTTTTTAATTCACAGTCTGACTCCCAATAACCTGCTGACTGACCACTATTCTCAATCCAAGCAGCTGATCGACGTCCCTGTCACCGCCTCAATCATCACCAGCACTTCCTGACAATATCAACAGCATCAGTTACGATCGCATTGACCATCAATAAAAGTTTTAACTAAAGTTCTTTATTTGTTCTACTTGCTTCCATACGTTCATTTTTTAATATAACAATGAGGAATTTCTTATTGATTTTTTAAAAGATTTTAATTACCGTGGAATTTCCACGGGTCCTGCTAGTTTTAATTAATACAGATTCGTATTTGTTATATCATATTGGACCCAATAGATAGTTAGCAGTTTAATAGTTAAAAAAATAATGACTCGTGTCCTACCACTGACAATCGAAATCAAAAAGTTTAGCTCACGATTTCCTTTTTGTTTAAACATTTATGATCCATCTATTAAGACATTTTTGCTGCAAGGCTTAAAATTAAACATAGAGCCAATAACTATTACTTTCTGCATGGACTTTCCAAATGCAATCCTTCAACGTTAACCTGGCAAAACCCTTTTTTTTAATTTTCACACTTTTGTGCATATTTTCCCCGGCTAAAACAAAAATATAACGTTTCGCATGGGTTCGAGTACCCTGTATATTACGTTTCATCTCTGTAGATCCAAATCTGAAAGAGGAGTTTGATAGGTAAAATTTATTAAACTCTTTATCATACATAAATATATATATATATATATAATTTTTTAAACAAATATACATATATATATATATCATACATAATTATATACAAAAATAAGTTTGTTTACGATAAGCTTTTTACGTACATGTTACGCAAGTATAAATTATGTAGAATATTTGCCTAAATATAATTACACGTAAGAGTTAACTAAAGATAATCATCCCATATAAAACGAAAAAAAAAACTAATAAGGAATTAAATAAAATGAATGTTTAAAAGAATATACTACGTAGCTAGATATTTTGCAAATGAATACAATTCTATGACCCATGATGAAATGAAAGAAACTTATGGCGATAATGCCCAATCATATGACCTTGTAAAACGGTGGCATCGTGAATTTAAACATGGCGGGAAGTCTGTGGAAACAGCTCCCAGACCTGGTCGCCCCCCTTCTGCCATTGATGAGGCATCTGTCTGTCACGTTGAGGCTGCCACTTTGGAAAATCGGCGCATTACTATTCGCCAAATAGCCCAAAATGTCAAGATATGTCTGTGGAAACTATCATTTATGACCATTTGTATATGCATAAGGTGTCTGCCAGATGGATTCCCAGGTTGCTCACACCATTTCAGAAGCGAGAAGGCGTCAAGTGCTCGAGGATGAATTTGGAGATGGGCCAAGAAGATGAGTCAAAGTTTTTCAAAGGACTGATTACCCAGGATGAAACCTGGGTCCATCCCTATGATCCAGAGACCAAAGGGCAGTTAATGCAGTGGAAGCACTTGGACTAACAACCTCCAAAGAAGGCAGGGGTGCAGCCCTCCGCTGTCAAGGTCATACTCACAGTCTTCTGGGACCAGGACGGAGTAGTGATGACAGATTTCCTGGTAAAGGGTACCACAATTAAAGGGACCTATTATGCTTCACTTTTAAGGAAATTAAGGGAAGCTATCAAAATAAAGAGGCGGGGTAAGATAAGCAAACATACCCTCCTCTTGTAGGACAACGCTCCGGTCCACAACTCGCATGTCGCCAGATCAGAAGTATGGGCGTGTGGTTATGAAAAATCTCCCTATCCTCCATACTCTCCTGACCTTACACCCTCTGACTTTCACCTCTTCCCAGACACGAAGTTGTTTTTGAAAGGAAAGCGTTTCCCAGATAATGCAGCCTTGATTTATGAAGTCACGTCGTGGTTGGAGGACCAACCTAAGGTGTTCTACAAAAACGGTCTCCAGAGCTGCATAAAACGATGGGAGAAATGCATAACTCTGGGTGGTTCCTTTGTAGAGAAAGCCTAATAACTGTGCCAAGTTTCGTTTCTCTGCTTCTATGGGAAGTGGGTCAGGGGCATTACTTATTGTACGCCACTCGTATATCAATGCATAAAAACCATCACAACAAATTTTACCTTACAATTTGAGTTTATATTAGAAATGCGTATCTTTGTATATTTCACGAAACTCAAGAAAATAAAAACTGTCTCCAACGAATTTCACTTACTCAGGAAAAACTAGGTTTTCTTGGTCGTCGTTGCACATTATGCGGCACAGATAAATTAATGGAAAAATATCAAAACGCTTTAGAGCAATTACCATATGCATCATTTTGATAAAATTATCGATAAACTGGAGAACAGTCTCTTGAGACTACCCAAAGTTATATGCGGAGATAATGTCTTTAATATTTTTTCTGCCGATGACAGAGATAAAAACTAATGCTTTCAAAATGTTTCTTGAAAAAAAAGATATTGCGTTGACGACAAGCGGGACACATTAACACGGAACTGATTTCAGCCGATTACAAAGAAGCCGTCTTCAAAGCAAATGTCAACAGAGTTCTCTTATTAAGCGAACTCACATATATTTCTTCCATCCCAGCAAGCTACCGCCATCTTTTAATAAATTCATCACCTTCAAACTGACAATTATATCATCTTATTGACCCTCATCTTTGAATAGTTTTTAGTTTGGTGAGTGGAACAGACCTAAACTTCCAAGAGAGAAATCGAGCTAGCATAATTTTTCATCGTTGTATTTATAGTAATATGATCATAGGGTATATTGATGTATGTATGTATTTATTCCTGTCGATTTAACAATTGTAATGCCATTTTTATTTTTGTTTACTATTGTTTGAAAATATATTGTGAAAATGAACAAGGATAAATAAAACAAATGTTGTTTATTAGTCCGTTTTTTATAACAAAGTTAGTCACCCACATTTTTAGCAAACAATTAAAACAAAAATGTCATCCTGACCTCACCAGATTATGAAATTTGTTTTGTATACTATGAAAGCTGAAAATCATGTTTTGAATGCTATCCAGCATATGTCAGAGTATTAGTTTTTAACATATTTTATTAACTGTTTGCTCATAGATATATAGATATATATATATATATATATAATAAATTCCACAGCCAAACAACGTCGCAGCTCACAAGAGCCATGACAGTCAAAGAACCGGAAGTCCAAGACTCGAGTTTCGCCTTAATTTGGGCTCATCAGAACTCAGGATTCGAAACCTGAGCCTCTTGCATGCAAGGCAAGCACTCTACCAACTGAGCAAACGCCCTGCACACAAGAATTCTATTAACCAACACAGATTAAGTAAACCACGCCGAAATCCGACTGTGAAATGAACCTAACTCGTATCGACAAGGGACGCGGTCATCCAACCAGCTAATAACCCCAGCCGACGTCTCACAAGTAGGAGTTTCAACTCGAAAGGACGATGCCATCCAGCAATACTAACCAAGCGAGCAACTTATGATAGGATTTTCAGAATGTGAGAGAATGTATATAATAAATTCCACAGCCAAACCACGTCGCAGCTCACAAGAGCCATGGCAGTAAAGGACCGGAAGTCCAAGACTCGAGTTTCGCCCTCATTTAAGCTCATCAGTTAGACACATCCGAACTCAGGATTCGAAACCCGAGCCTCTTGCATGCAAGGCAAGCACTCTACCAACTGAGCAAACGCCCTGCACACAAGAATTCTATTAACCAACACAGATTAAGTAAACCGCGCCGAAATCCGACTGTGAAATGAACCTACCTCGTATCGACAAGGGACGCGATCTTCCAACCAGCTAATAACCCCAAGCCGACGTCTCACAAGTAGGATTTTCAACTCGAAAGGACGATGCCATCCAGCAATACTAACCAAGCGAGCAGTATTTTAAGAATGTGAGAGAATGTATATAATAAATGTATATAATATATATATATATATATATATATATATATATATATATATATATATATATATGAGCAAACATTTAATAAAATATGTTAAAAAAACACTTTGAAATGAGTCAAAAACATATTTAATCTGTAAAGGAAACACGATATAAATGGATAGTCCTTAATCCGCGGAGTTTCGAAGAATTGTTCTCCTTCTCATCAGAGGGTAGGAATTAGCAAAATGCGGGATCGGATTTTGCATGCAGAAGTATTTGATGAAACAACAAGTAAGTCAAAGATCTTACTTGAAAACAAAATAAGTTAAGCAGAGGGAATATGGTAAAGGAAAAAGTGATTACACATGAATGGATAGTCTGGTTGAAGATAAAAAATCCAGTGACGGTAAAATCCAAATGTAAAATTCAAGAAAGTTAAAAGAATTTCCATTTGTACAAAGACATCCCGTAATTGGAAGAAGATGGTCCATAACAATCCAAAGGCAGAAATCCATGGAATAATTCACAAACATGTGTACAAGGAAAAAATAATATTAATAAAAGTAAAATAAGATGTGCTTTTTACTCTACTTCGTAGACATAGCAATAAATAAAAAGATCTAGGAAGAAAAAGGAGAGAGAAAAAATGATAAAGTTAAATATAAAATAAAGGGAAACAAAAGTCAAAACGACCCAGACAGGAAATGTTAAAGGCGCGGAAATATATATAGGGCAAAATAATATAGATCAACTGAAATGTACAGGTTATCACTTAAAAAAAAATGTCAGCAAGAGTTATTAAACGACACTAAAAGTAAAATAAAAAATAAAAAAGGAAACTACAAATAAATAAATAAATATATAATAAAGATATAGAAAATAAAGAATAAAAAAATATATAATGAAAAACAAAATATAAAATATAATATATAATATAAAATAAAATAAAATAAGAAAAGAATAAAGATAAAAAATAAAATTATTTAAGGAGAGAAGATGGCCGGTATCTGCAATTTCAGGAAAAAAAAGTAAATTCATATAGTAAAATTTAAGTAAATATATATATAAGATATGAAAGTGTGGGTAGATTGATATATTAGATAGGTAGGAAAGTTTAAAGAATAGAACAGAAAATGCAGATAAAAAACCGGCCATGCAAAGAAGAGATAAAGAATTAAAATAAAGGATTATTAAATTATTAAGTATTAAGAAGTATGTCGAAAAACGAAAAAGTTAAAGAAAAAATATTTTATATCTATATAAAAGGTAAAAGTAATAACTATGTAATTTCAAAATTGATGATGGCATGACTTAGAGCCTGGAGCATAAGACTTAACTTTTTTTATAATAGTTCATTTGATTGAGAAGGGAGTATTGTTAGAGTTATGTTTTCTTTTTTAATTAAAGTGGTTAGAGAAGTTCCTTGGTTATTATTAGACTTATGGTTGTTAAAAGAAGAAATGTGGGTTGATATTCTTTTGTTGAAGTAGCGCCGATATATGTATGCACTTTATTAAAAGCTCGACGTCTGGTATTAATATTAATTTGCTGATTTGTATTAGTTAAATAGTTTAATGTTGTTCATAGTGTTCAAAAAATGTTGGGACAATGTCTGTATGAGGACTATTTTGGAGGGGATAATGAGTGTTGTTAGTGGTGGGATGGCTGTTAGGGGAAATATTGCTATTCTCATTATTATTATTATTATTATTATTATTATTATTACTAGTTGTATGATTGTAAATAGAAGGGCTGCTCGAATGGTGTATTGGATTAGTAACTATATCAGATGGAGGTTGGGAAGAAGAATAACTTGAAGACGAAATATTAGTGTCTGTTATGGGAGGATTTCGTGGGAGCTCAGTAATAGAGCAAGAATATATAACATCTTTATGGATACAATCATTATTGAATGGGCAAAAATGTTTGTTATTACAATCACAGTTAATTTTGAGTTTAAATGGGAAAGGGATTTTTTTTTGGCTGATTTAATTTTTTTGTTATTAGATGTTTAGATTCTTTGTGCTTAAGTAGGCATTCTTGAATAAGAAATCCGGATTGAATTTTTATTGAAAATAGAACTATATCTGTGTGGGTATTTGAAAGAGTGTTGTACAATGTTGAAGAATTCCTTAGGTATATTAGTTTTGACATTTAGGCTAAATGGAGGATTAAACCAAATATTTTTCTTTCTCCTTATGCGACTAGGTGGGTTAGAGGCATTGCGATTAGTATTTTGGTTTGGATTATAAATGTAGACTGGTTCATTGTTATTGATAGCGGCAGATCTTGTTATTTGAACTGGTTTCTTACGAGTACTATTGTGTGTGATAACATATTTAAGGCGGCCTAAAGGAGGAGCATAATTGTTGTATTTAATCTTTTCCTTGTATCCTGAGTTCCATAAAGCATTATTGAAGAAAGTAGCATTTTGATTAAAAGTTTTTTTTTATCAGCAGAAAGAGCAGAAATTCTTCTTGAGACAGATGGTACTATAGATTTTATAATTGAGCCGAGGTGGTTAGAAGATTTATGGACGTATAAAAGCGTAAGATTAGGTTTATGATAGGAACTATGAGTTTCGGTGTTAAGATTAAGTGTAACATCTAGAAAATTTGAAGTTTTTTTGTTTGGTTCGATAATTATAGAAAGGCCAAAGTTATTGAAGAAGTTATGTAATTTTTTAATAGTTCTGTTGTACTCTCTTGGCCTGGCTGTTGTAGTAAAAGGGCATCGTCTCTATAAAGACCCCCTTGGATATGTTTATATATATATATATACATATATATATATATATATATATATATATATATATATATATAAATTAGGACCTCGTGACTTCTGGAAAATCTACAACAGTGTAGTAAATAATGGGCAATCAACAATTCCCCCACTAATCAACAATCACGAGGTTCTTTGCTCAGCAACCGAGAAGGCTAACATGCTTGCCAGTCGGTTAGCCTCCAACTCTACACTGGACCCTCTAAACAACTCCCTACCTGACTTTCCTATGCGGACAGACGCCACGCCAGACGATCTGGAAATCACCCCTGCTTAGGTGCATGCTATCATAAAAAACCTTGACACTTCCAAAGCATGTGGACCCGACCTCATCCCAGCTGTGCTATTAAAAAAGTGCTCAGCCGAAGTAGCTCCAGTTCTCTCCAAACTCTACAACAAATGCCTTAATGAATCTTGCTTTCCGAGCTGTTGGAAAACTGCTTCTGTGGTACCAGTACTCAAGAATTCTGGCGAAAGAACTGACCCATTAAATTATCGCCCTATTAGCCTCCTCCCACTTTTCGCCAAAATATTTGAGACCTTAATTAACCATGCTCTAGTCCAGCACCTTACAGATGCTAAACTTCTGACCGACCATCAATATGGATTTAGACAAGCCCGTTCCACGGCAGACATCCTCACTGTAATCTCTGAACGCATATACCATTCACTGGACAAAGCGGGAGAGGGCAGAGCGGTAGCTCTAGATATATCTAAGGCTTTTGACAGGGTATGGCATGAGGGTCTCCTCAGGAAGATTAGATCTTACGGTATCACTGGTAGAATACTTAACATAATTAAATCCTTCTTAGATAAGAGAAAAATCCAGGTTGTCCTCGACGGTCGTACGTCTAAACAATATAATATAAATGCCGGAGTGCCCCAGGGATCTATCCTTGGTCCTCTGCTGTTCCTGATATTCATAAATGACCTCCCCGACAAAATTGCCTCTGAGATGGGTATATATGCTGATGACACCACACTCTATAGCAGGCACGACAGGAAAACAAATGAACATATATCTAAAGTAATGGCAGAAACACTAGAGGATGACCTCAAATCAGTAGTGGAATGGGGACAAAAATGGATGGTAACGTTCAATGCCACCAAGACAAAACTGGTTTCATTCAATAATTACAAGAAACCTTCTCTACCACCTATAGCAATGGCCAACAACTCTTTAGCTGAGAGTACGTCTTTCAAGCTCCTTGGCCTAACGTTCACAGGAAACATGAGCTGGAACAATTACATCGAGGGCATTGCCAGGGCCGCTGCGAGGAAGGTGGGCTCTCTCTACCGTGCTAGAAAACTTCTAACACCCGAAAGTATCCTGTACCTCTATAAGGCCACTATTCGCCCATGTATGGAGTATTGCTGTCATATTTGGGCCGGTGCATCGGCTACTAGTCTCTCGCTCCTTGACAGGGTTCAAAAGAGAGTCGCAAATCTGATAGGCCCTAAACTGGCATCAAAACTTCAGCCTCTGTCCCATCGTCGAAACGTTGCATCCATCTGCCTGTTCTACAAGTATTATAATGGTGAATGCTCTGAAGAACTGCAAGCACTTGTGCCCCCACGACGTGAACACCCTCGACAGACCCGACAAGCTACAAAATCCCACCCCCACACTGTAGAGATCCCTAGATGTAAAAGATCTTTCTACTCCAGTAGTTTCTTCCCCAGAACTGCTAGACTTTGGAATTCCATTCCAGGTCACTGCTTCCCCAACTGTACTGACAGGCATAAGTTCAAGTGCAACGTGAACCAACATCTCGCTGCCCTAATCCCTACATAGTACCCCAGTAGATGTTTCCCCTGATAGTAGCCCCCTACATTAAAGTGGCAATGTGCCTTGTTTGGGGTGAAAATGTAATAAAAAAAAATATATATATATATATATACTTACATATATATATGCATATATATGCATATATACATAAATATATACATGTATCTATATGTATAAATGTATATACTAATATATATACTGATAAAGATCTAGCTGATTTGGATATTCTGTAAAAATTCATTTCAATCGATTTTTTTTGTTTTCCTCTGGAATGTTCATCTTTACTACACTATTAAGTGTAATTATATACATGCAGATATTCTACATGAAATATACTTGCGTAATATTTGCGTAAAAGGTTATAGTAAACACAAACCGCTTTCTGTATATATAGTTATATCGGCGTAGATCTATTTGTTTAAAATATTTGCTTACCAAACTTCAGTTTTATGTCTACGAACATGAAACGTAAAAAATAGTGTATTTGAACCGATGCAAAATTTTATATTTAAGTTTTAGAAAGGGAAAATCTGTGCAAAAGTGTGACAATTATAAAAAAACTGCATATGCCAAAGGAAAAGTCGGACGATGGTATTACAAATATGCATGCGTAACGTAATAGCTAGTGTATATTTTTTTAATTTTGAACCTTGCAGCAAACATGTGTCCATAGCTCAGGCATTAACGTTAAATGAAAAGGTAAATCGTAAGCTAAATGTTTTGATTTCGCTTCTCGGTGGTGGTGCACGAACCATTTTTAAAAACTTTTGAAATCATTACTATACATTGGGTCCAAGTTTATATAAAAATAAATACGAAATCTGCATTAATCAAAATATCATATTCAAGTGTAATTTACGACCGGGCAATGCCAGGCGACCAGCGAGTATATATATATATATATATATATATATATATATATATATATATATATATATACTAGCAAAAGTATCCGTCGTTGACTGGGTTCAAAAACAGCCTAAAGAAAATGGACTCTGATTTATTAAAGTATGATAAGTTATGAAAAGGAAGGGTTGCAAATTTGAGTTGGATTTGGGGGTATCAAAACCAAAGCAAAATATGATGAAAGTAAAAGTAATATAGATAAATCCCATATTTTATTATAACATAACTGTTCACACTGAACCACTTATCACAATATTCTGTGGCTATATATTAACAAACGTTGTAAAAATGTGTGACATATTTCGATTCTATGGAGGTCAGCCGCGAACGAACACCCCCTAATTTTATTATACCATATTTCTTCAAACTGAAACATAATTATCAAAGTATACTTATGCAGATAGATATGAAAAGTCTTTATTAAAGTGTGTGCGTATTATCATTCTATAGAGGCCAGGCGCGAACACAGATCCCGCAATTTTATTATACCATCCCTATTAAAGTTAAAACATACTTATCATCGTATTCTTATGTACATATATATCAAAAACACTTGTAAACTTTTTTTTTTACTTTTTAATTTTTTATTTCCATAGTTTGTGGACCAGGCGCGAAGGCAAACCCCCGCAATTTTAAATAACCACCGTTCTGCCAGATCTAACATACCCATTCCTGTGTCTCGACACATCTTATACCGTTATATGTAATCAGTTTTTTTTTTAAATAGTCAACCATATAGGAGCCTATTCGTGACCAGACACACACACACACACACACACACACACACACACACACACACACACACACAAACACACACATGCAGCTTTATATTATAGATATATATTTCTTTTAATGCGCTGTTCCTCATAGGAAGGGGATTTTAATCACTAGTTTCATTTCATATTTAACAATCGTTAAATGAAAACAAATCAAATAAAACTTCGATATATACCCTAAGTCTGCTGTGAGCGACTTTCTTCAAAGAAGGAAGGTAAATGAGAGGAAGAAATTCACAAACAGTCACCAATCGCTTGTGTATTTCCGTTAGGGATAAAAAGGACGCTTGTTTTTTGCAACTCTAGCAGACGCCCTTTATATATACAGCGCTTGGCTTTTCTAAAGTAGTCACTAATTAGATATTTTTAAATTAGTCACCCATAGGTTACGAACAAGTTTTAACATTGTTTACCTCGGAGATCTAGTGATAACAGGCGTGTCATCGTGATCATGTTGTATATTTGCCATTATTGACATTTAAATGAACCCAGGTGTAATATTTTTGCAACGTTGATGTTGCACATGTAAGTTTACATGAATGCCCATTTTGAACAAGTTGGTTGTCACCCCTTACTGTTCAAAAATAATTGAATAGTAGCTGTATACATACATCCGAAGCTGCTGCTCTTTAATTCTCCTGATCGTCCATCACTTTCCGGAAACATTTTGCAGTGTTGAATTCTCGATTGTCTAGCTAAAAGGAAAAAATTATTCATACGTGAGGCAAAATAGAAATTGTCGGAATTTTTAAATATATTGATTGAACATATTTTTCCCACCGAATAAAAGAACAGCCAGCACTGTGTAATTCCTTGATATTTACGTTTTCATACTGGGGAATAGAAGGACGCAGACGTATAGCTGCGTCAGTAGCACCACCTTAGATAATTACATACTTGGGTAGTCTTGTCCAGCTACCCTTAAATGACTGACAATGTACTATGTTCAATTCAGTCATCTCCCTCTCAGTACAGACCAATAAGTCTCCTGTGTGTTATGAGTAAGTTGCTGGAATCCATATTAAATAGAGAAATAGTCAACCACCTCAGCAGGAATAACCTTCTTAGTGACACACAATATGGTTTCTGCTCTGCAAGATCTACCGCAGACTGCTGACGGTTATATCCCACAGGATTAGTGAATCTCTTGACAAAGGCTTCCTTTCTAGGGAAATTGCTCTTGACATATCAAAGGCCTTCGACAAGGTATGGCATAAGGGTCTACTTCACAATATTTCAAGCTACGGTATAACTGGAAATGTTTTCTCAATCATTAAATCATTTCTCTCCGATAGGCTCATAAGAGTAGTGATAGATGGACAAAAATCAGAGGCCTGCAATATAAATGCTGGAGTCCCTCAGGGGTCAATACTGGGCCCAACTCTCTTCCTGATGTACATCAATGACCTCCTTAAACACATACTTAAATCATTCGTTGACATATATGCTGATGGCAACACATCAAAGGCTGTAAATGACAAAGTTCTCTCTGATTCTCTCTCCTCTGATTTCGAGCGCGTGGTTCAGTAGGGGAAGAGGTGGCTGGTTACCTTTAATGCATCTAAAACCAAACTCCTATCCTTACATCATAAACGCTCTGATCCCCATCTGGCATCAATTGTGATGGATGGCTCTCGTCTGGGTGAGGCCCTGTGTTTTGACAAACTTCTAGATTTGAGCTTTACTCCTGATCTGAAATGGAACACGTACATCAAGTATGTTGCCAAGGTCGCTGGAAAGATGGTGGGATCCTTCTACTGCTCCAGAAGATATCTCACTACTGATGCAATTCTCTATCTATATAAAAGCCAGGTACGTCCAAAGATGGAGTACTGCTGTCACATCTGGAGGGGGGCAGGAGCTGCTAAAAACAGTCTATCCTGCCTTGACAGAGTACAAAATAGACTTCGTGGCTTAGTGGGGAATGCCCTTTTCTCTACCCTGCAACCTCTCTTCCACAGAAGAGACATTGCGAGCCTATCCTTGTTCTATCGTTATTTCCATTGTAGGTGCTCGTCTGAACTCCAATCTCTTGTCTCCCTCTTTCCAATCTCTCACGAAAAACACCCGTGTAGCTGAATCCACTGTGAAAAATTTCCTCCAATCTATATCTGTGCCTAAATCAAAACGCGGATTCCATGAACAAAGCTTCTTTCTTAGAACTGCACGCCTGTGGAACTCTGTTCCGTCTGCCTGCTTCCCACCGGACTACAACTTGGATGTCTTCAAGTCCAATGTTAACAAATTCCTAATGAACCGCCCCCTTAAGTAAACACTTCATCAAATCTCCACACTAACGTAATGTACTTGCAATAACCCTTATCCCTGAGTGGCTTCCGGGCCTTGATAAGTGGTGATCACTGTGTAAAAAAAAATGTTCTCTTATACGGACACGTGACGTCATTTCTATCGTTATATCGTCCGATACTTGCATCTCTAACCCGTTTTGTCCCAAGAGGGTATTTTGACCTCGGCTTCAATTCCGTCAAATGTCGCTAGGGATATTTCCGTTTGACGCCAGCTGATCCAGACATGGACTAATGTAAGGTCGACAATATTCACACTTACTTTATCAATGGCTCTCTACTGATATCAGGTCTTAATATACAACATTGGAACTTTAGTCAATTAATCATAGTCGTCCAATCTAACGCGTTTTTTTTTGTTTTTTTTTGCATAGCAAACATTTGTCATTTAATGCCATTTAGTGCCATTACCGACCGAATCACGTTATTTCAACGAGGTATTACATCCTTAAAAGGTGTAATCTATGATATCTAATACATAAAATTTTACGCAGGCATCACTTTTCTATTAATTTTGTTTGTGTGCGTATTTTGATAAAGTAGTAATCTGTTATAATTTTAGTAATTTATTTGACAAATGGAACATTACAGTTACTCCACCTACGTTGACAGATATTACTTACCTACTATGCAGAATTTTATTCACAAGTGTACGTTTGATTTTTAAAGCTAGTACACTAGATGAATCTTTCTCTGGACTACAAAATATGATGTCTGATCAAATCAATTGGTATTTTGCATTAGTTGCGCCTGAAACGATTACAAACAAGTAAACCTTTGCTAAAAAAGAAGAAAGCTGAAACTCTAAGAACTAAAAAGAACTGATTGTTTTCATTACACAATCAGTTTTTTTTTCAAATTATATAAACGTCTATTTACATTGTTTAAATTAAAAATAAAAACGTTTTATATTGTATAACATTTAAAATGTTCTAGTTATATTGTTTAAACTGAAACATGTTACACATATATCGTATGAAACAGATAAAAAGTGTGTATTATTTTTTAAATGAACATTTATATGCTTTATATTTGAAATAGAAGTTCTGCTTAGTAAAAACTGTTGACTCTTGAAATACCGATATTATTGTTTACAGACTGTTTGCATAGTAACATCACCGTGCTTAGGGGAATGTTGCCCCGTTTTATGTGATATGGGGAATAAAATAACTTTGCCAATAAATCTCTGATCTTGCTCGTTTCATTTTATTTGTAATGCAAACCGATTCCAAAAGTATTTATAAAAAGTTAGATGTAATTTATGTTCATAATTAAGTAATTTTATTTCATTAAAACGGTTTCAAAGACTGAGCAAGCTGCTTTGCGTAATTTTAAAGGCTTTCAACCGCCAATTACAAAATATATAAATGACATTAAAGAGAAAACATGTGTGTTTCCTTTTTGTTTAAACACGATTCCAACTCGCAATGAAAATTCAAATAAATTTCGTAAAATGCTGATGTAAAAAAAGCAAACGGAATTTACAATTTTGTTTGTATTTACATATTTTATACGCGAAAAACCTCTCAATTAAACAAAATCTTTTATTGCTTTGTTTTATTTACTTACGCACACACAGATTTTTTTAAATGAAACATGCTACTTTACTTTTAAATGTGTACTTATAGTCAAGCCATTATATATATATATATATATAAATAGTTTAGAAAGATCAATAGTTGGTTCTTTACAGTGAGTGTAGAAAACAATATATTGCGGAGTAAGTATCTTTGTAGAGGCATGTAAGGCTTCCTTTCCTTGCAATACGGTGTGCCCCTTGCAAGAGCAGACAATCGATTTAACTGAAGAATAAGCGATTTCACTGAGTTAGATGACAATAAAAATATGGGGCTTGTAAATATTCGTTGATTATAATTCAATTCCGGGCAAGTATGGATATATTATGTGTATTTTTTTTCAGCGTTCGCTATTTCGGGCTTATTACCTGCTGATTCATCATATTTAGATTACTTAGCCATGCAGGAGTAGACTCAAGTCACTTGAAAATACCCCGACGTAAACGAGGTCACAATTTCAGCGGTTGTTAGCTGATTTTAAGTGTAATAAATAACAGAGTCTTCTCAGTTGCGAACGGATGTTCGGCTCGGATGTCGGATTTTATCCATTCATCCAACAACAAAGTGCGCTTTCATCACTCAAAGGTCTGTACTATGTCTTTGTATTTTCTTTGTAATTTCTTGTCTTATACCTTTTTTACGAGACACGAAATCCCCCTACCCAAATAAGCACGCATGATAGATCAACAGTAATTCTTTATTCATGGACTCGCAGGGAGCACTGTTATTTTGTGAGAAACATAAACCAGGATATTTCTTTTATTTTTTGTATTATTCACGCAATCGTATTCTCACTCTTCTTATTTCCATTTTATATAATTCCTTTTTCTTTTTTTATCGCTGTATGACTGCATCTCTATTTCTGTTTGTATTTTTCGCCTACTCTTTATATGTCTGTTTCTACCTCTGTATCAATACGATGCATCTAAGTTAATTAATCTATAATAACGTCGGTACATAAGAACTAGTAACACCTTGTGTACAATAATATTATTACAGGTTAAATCATAGGCATCGAGAACAGTCCATTTGTATTCCGAGGGCGTATAAAGAATTGTACTTGCTTAATAAAAAATACTAGCTTAAAAGAAAGTGTTAATGGATAAACCTTTTCAAATACCTGTAAATTGTAACCCAATATTTTTTCTGTAAATTCGACTTTAGTTTATTATGAAAAATTACATTTGAACTGAAAGATATAACTGCTTTTTGGTTGGTAAGCGAAATTGCTGGCATGCGTTTTTCTCAGCTAATCAGAATATCGCTAGGGTTTAGCCTTGCAACTACACCGGCTTATTTAAACAACTGTGTTTTTTTTTATTTTCGGAACATTTCAATTGCGTTTAAAAGTAATTAACAGAATGATAACGGCCGAAGCGAGTTACGGTATTAATACAAAGATTATTTGACAGACAAACATTGTTATGAACGTTTGAAATAAAATTAACAAATCCTGCTTTGTTACTTACTAGTTTCATCAGAGAACAGCATTTTATTTACAGTGTCAGTTAGAGATAATCTTATAGAATTATCGTATTTTTCTGCATTTGGACTTTTTGCTATTCAATTCATTTCTTCGTTTTACATTATATATCTATGCGATAAGATCACTGTAAATTGATTTATCAATTCACCGCATGCCAGTTACGTAAACGGCACGTCATGAAGTTTACACTAGAAATGCATTGTTACTTTACTAAAATATAGAAATGTTTAAACCAGAAGGTCTATGTGAATTAAGAATAACAAACGAAAACGATAGGCAGTCATTAAATGATGATTTTTTTAAAAAATGAGCTACATTGAAAAAATAAAATAAAATCGAATCAATACGTTTAAGAAATGAAATGTCAAATATAACTAAGTATTGTTTTGTTAATCTCAGATTATAATAATTGCAATTTGATTAAGATAAATTAAAATAAGGTTTTAAAAATAATTTCTTCTTGAATTTTAGTTCTGAATTTTATACTAAACTTGCTGCATATTTATTAAATCATTTGTTTCCTTATACGTATATTTAATATATCGCTATATTCTTGAGAGAATTTGTAATTTCTATTATTCAAATTACTTCAATTACTATTCTCATAATGTCTTCCTCTCCATTTGCTTCTTGGCGAATTCGGGAATTTGTAACGAATCTCAAATGAAAACCTTCATTTAATCTCCCAACGTAGCTTGCTCCCGTTTACTCAGTGATGACTGACTATAATTCCAGACATAAATATATTTTATTATCACTGAGATTGAATATTGAAACTTTTACAGACAGAATTCTGTCACTTGCCACATATATCCATTTAGGCGCAGATCCTGGAGTTCAATTAGAGTATGGTTTTTAAGAACAAAAAACTTATACGTTTATTGTGATATGTAGGCTTAAAATTTTAGCTGTATGTTACTAAATATAATGTCTAGAATTCGACAAAATACCTGAAAAAAATCGTGAAGGTTACATCGGCCAAAACGTTGTATGATTAACATTTGAGATAGGTACAGATGTCCAAAAAATCAAGAGTACACATATTTACACATCCTGATTTTAAATTTGCATTACTTCTACATATACTTGCGTTGGAAGCCATGTTCAGTTTCAGATGAGTTCCCGATGGTTAGTTGTTCTATACAAGTTCTGGCTATGGTTCTCAGTAAACAACTGTTCTTTACAGGTTTCAGACGGTATAATTTTGTAGCCAGAGCCAAAGGTTCTTCCCGTGTTAACACGAAGAAAACATATGCAAGGTCGCTAAAAAAGGGTTTAATTTTATGGAGTAATTTCGGTTTCTCATTGGTTGGGAGCAGAACGTGAATCAATTTAATTCGTCAGTTCCTAGTAGCAACGTTTATAAATAGACTCTCTTAACTGTGAGGGGTCATACCTCTGTTATCCGTGGAGGAGATTAGTCTCCTTTCTGCTTCGGCGGCTTGGAGGCTGGATTGAAGTACTCGTAAGGGATCCGTTCTTGACACTCAGCCCAACTGAGGTACGCTGCCAGAAGGTCCACCGTCACAGGCATTGCCACCCAGCTTTCAGATGGGGTAAGTTTATTGCTTGTTGCCAGACACGCCCCGACCGAGCAATGCCGACGGATATGCTCAGACAATTTTTGTCGAAGCAAAGTGCCCCTCCTTTAGGAGAGCTTGCATGTGTCCTACCTTCGGACCTTGCGTCACATAATGCTTTGGTCGGGAGCATTTAAATATCTACCCCTATTATAGGCCAAAAATATCGCAACAATAAATATGAAGTTAGATCCATTTTAACATTTAATCATTAAATATTTTATAGTATTTACTAAATTCGCACCGTTGTGGAATTTCCTAGTATCTTGGGATGTTATTATTCTTATTAATGCATAGAAATATTCATCGTTAGCATATTTGCAAGGTATAGCATAAAGGTCTACTTCACAAGATGTCCAGCTACGGTATAACTGGAAATGTCTTCTCAATCATTAAATAATTTCTCTCTAATAGGCTCATAAGAGTAGTGGTTGATGGGAAGAAATCAGAGGTCCGCAGTATTTGTTTTTCTTACATTTTCACCGCAAACAAGGCACATTGCCACTTTAATGTAGGGGGCTACTATCAGGGAAAACATCTACTGGGGTACTATGTAGGGATTAGGGCAGCGAGATGTTGGTTCACGTTGCACTTGAACTTATGCATGTCAGTACAGTTGGGGAAGCAGTGACCTGGAATGGAATTCCAAAGTCTACCAGTTCTGGGGAAGAAACTACTAGAGTAGAAATATCTTTCACATCTAGGTATCTCTATAGTGTGGGGGTGGGATTTTGCAGCTTGTCGAATGGAATTCCAGAGTCTTGCGGTTCTGGGGAAGAAACTATTGGAGTAAAAAGATCTTTTACATCTAGGGATCTCTACAGTGTGGGGGTGGGATCTAGTAGCCTGTCGGGTTTGTCGAGGGTACTCGCGTCGTGGGGGCACAAGTGATTGCAGTTCGTCAGAGCATTCACCACTAAAATACTTGTAGAAAAGGCAGAGGGATGCAACATTTCGTCGATGGGACAGAGGCTGAAGCTTAGATGTCAGTTCAGGGCCTATCAGGTTTGCGACTCTCTTTTGAACCTTGTCAAGGAGCGAGAGACTAGTAGCAGATGCACCAGCCCAGATGTGGCAGCAATACCCCATACATGGGCAAATGGTGGCCTTATAGAGATACAGGATACTTTCGGGTGTTAGTAGTTTTCTAGCACGGTAGAGAGAGCCTACTTTCTTGTAGCGGCCCTGGCAATGCCTTCAATGTAATTGTTCCAACTCATGTTTCCTGTGAACGTTAGGCCAAGGAGTTTGAAAGATGGACTCTCAGATAAAGAGTCGTTGGCCATTGCTATGGGTGGTAGAGAGGGTTTCTTGTAATTAATGAATGAAACTAGTTTAGTCTTGGCAGCATTGAACGCGACCAACCACTTTTGTCCCCATTCCACTACAGATTTGAGGTCTTCCTCTAGTGTTTCTGCCATTTCTTTAGAAATGTGTTCATTCGTCTTCCTGTTGTGTCTGCCATAGAGTGTAGTGTCATCAGCATATATACCCATCTCAGAGGCAATTTTGTCGGGGAGGTCATTTATGAATATCAGGAACAATAGAGGTCCAAGGATAGAACCCTGGGGCACGCCCGCATTTATATCATATTGTTTAGATGTGCGACCGTCGAGGACTACCTGGATTTTTCTCTTATCTAAGAAGGATTTAATTATGTTAAGTATTCTACCAGTGATACCGTATGATCTGATTTTACTGAGGAGACCCTCATGGCATACCCTGTCAAAAGCCTTAGATATATCTAGAGCTACCGCTCTGCCTTCCCCCGCTTTGTCCAGTGAATGATATATACGTTCAGAGATCACAGTGAGGATGTCTGCTGTGGAACGGGCTTGTCTAAATCCATATTGTTTGTCAGTCAGTAGTTTAGCATCTGTAAGATGATGGACTAGAGCATGGTTAATTATGGTCTCAAATATTTTGGCAAAAAGTGGGAGGAGGCTAATGGGGCGATAATTTGATGGGTCTGTCCTTTCGCCAGAATTCTTGAATACTGGTACAACAGAAGCAGTTTTCCAACAGCCCGGAAAGCAAGCTTCATTAAGACATTTGTTGTAGAGTTTGGAGAGAACTGGAGCTACTTCGGCTGAGCACTTTTTTAATAGCACAGCTGGGATAAGATCGGGTCCACATGCTTTTGAGGTGTCAAGGTTTTTATGATAGCATGCACCTGAGCAGGGGTGGTTTTCAGATCGTCTAATGTGGCGTCTGTCCGCATAGGAAAGTCAGGTAGGGGGTGGTTGGAAGGGTTCAGTGTGGAGTTTGAGGCAAACCGACTGGCAAGCATATATTTATATATATATATATATATATATATATATATATATATATATGCATGCTAAAAATAACTTGAGAAAATATATTTGGAGCAATCATTTGTTAGTAAATCTCTATATAAATAAAATGAACTCATTTTTTTCGTCTGATTTTGACCTTAATAGGATTAAAAATCAAGATATTTCATGCAAATATAATATGCACAAACGGCAGAACAATATCTGAGGTGTCTTATAGGCTTATTATTTCTCAAATTCCTCGATAATCTTAGATTTCTATACTTTTTCTGCTGAGAAATCACGGCCAAAATCGGTTAAGATCAATGGAAGTGGTAAAATATTTTCTCTCTTATAAATTCCTCCTCTCCCTGCCACCACTTAACACCGTTGGGGGATCGTTCACAAGGAACAGTTGAGAAGAGAACACCGGCTTGGCTTCGTAGTTCTTTCAATCACTAAACTAAGCTGCAGTGCTCTGTGGCATGCTGGACAATTCAAATTATATTTTCACGTTCGCGCCGACCTACCGTAGTCGTTTTTTTTTTCCTAAACAACTGGAATGGACTTTTCTTGGTGGCCGAACTCTTAACGTTGCAGATGTTTTTTTGTTGGTTTTTTTTCACACTTTATTTTCCTACTTTTACTCATGACTCCGGGTTTGATCCTTCCTACTTACCTACCATAACATTTTTTAAAACTCCCCCCCGTCCCGGAAACAAACACTCGGGCAACGCCGGGTAACCCCGCTAGTATAGTATAAAACATACTCACATTTACACATCAGTTAGCGTTAGATCACCGAAGTTAAGCGACGTTGAGCCTGGTTAGTACCAAAATAGATGGCAGTTGATAATACGTTTTATATGTACTCAGCGACTAGAGCGCGATGGTGCCGCTAGGCTATTCTTGTCCAAAACGCGCCTCACGAAATAACGCAGTTCTCTACAATCCCGCAGTATTTAGGGACACATTTATCCATAGTGCACAGGTTATGTGGTTACAGTTTGTTTATTATTTATTTAATTCTGATTGATTCCGAGTGATTGCTATTTTAATGCTGTTTTATTTAATTGAACATCTTCAGGGATTTTGTTTCCGTCGTAGAGTATTTTGTTATTTTATTACTGTCTACTGTACTTGCGATGTCAGGCTGTATAAGGCGTTAACTTTAAACTTTAACCTTCTTCACTCGGATTTTATTTATTATAGTTTGTCGATATAAATCGAAGATATTCCACTAAAATCCTATGTTAGAATTCTTTCATTTACATAAAGTAAAGTTAAATTTAAAGAAACCCGCTCAAGCGTTTAAAATGTCCATAAAAAACGAACTCACACACAAATTTCTTTTATATATTGGGTTGCTGCAAAAATAATGTCTTTTTTGGCGGTCAACTTCAAAAGATCAAAACTCATTTCATAATTAACTTTATAATCTATATATCTAAAATGAACGTGTCTGGTTGTGTGTCTGTGTACATTTTCCTACACAATAACTCTGTCAATTTTCAGTCTACAGAATCGAAATTTGATATACATCGTGTTGAGATTTGGGAAAATATTTATAATCCGTTTGTGGCCAGAAATTTCGCTGTTAAGGAATCAGAGTTCAACGATTTGACCTTTGAGAACTCTACCAAACTCCTCCGACAATTTTCGGTCTAAACATTTGAAATTTTAGATATAGGTTCCTTGGATATGGATCAAACTTAATAACTTGATTTGAGCCCAAAACAATAAATTTTAAGGGGTCATAATAGGAATCAAATTTTTAAAAAAATGACCTCTGCAGTCTCTATCAGATTACTCAGACAAAACAATGACGCCAGGTTTTTCCCCCTTTCTTTCCCTCCTTCGCGTTACGGGTTCGAGCCTGCCTCCCTACTACTACTTTATTTTTGCGCAACACCCACCTCCAAACACCAGGGCAACGCCGGTGTAAAATGCTAGTTCAAAATAAAAACTATTACAATCGACGTATTTTTGCCAACGAGAGCAAGTTTATTTACCTCATTAGCATATAAATCTGAAGTTATGGAAGCGATGACGTCATTGAAGGCTGACCATCCTCATCTCAGTTTTTACACCATTTTTCGCGCAGGAAAAAAAGTGTGGCGATGCGTGAAATAGTGATCATCGGTTGCCGATAAGTCCGCTAAATATGGTTTATGAGGCAGTCTCGTAGCCTAATTCGTTTAGCTTCCTATTGGTCAGTTGAGCAACATGCGGGCTAACGTTGTCATAGAGGAGAATTGGTCCCTTCATATTGACCAATCTCTGGAACATACGTTGGAGCTTTTGGTGCATTTCATCAATTTGTCGGCAGTACCTCTTCCGCTGTAATCGTTTCGCCCGGATTCAAGAAGATGTGGCGGATGAGACCGGCGCTTGACCAACAAAGAGCCAACATAATCTTTTGGGTACAATTTCGTCTTCAGGAAATGCTGTGGAGGTTCTCCAGCATCCAACCACTTTGCCAATTGTCGTCGGTTGTCGTAGAGGATCCACTACTGATCACAAGTTACAATCCACTCGAGAAATGGGTCGTTTTTGTTGCGCAGAAGGAGCGTAAAAGGACGATTTTTTAAAAAAATTATTGCTTGATTCATATGGCACCAAAAAAACTTTTTGTACTTCCCTATTTGCTTTAAATGGCGAATGAATGTTAATTAGTCGACCTCGTGTTCAACAGCAACGTCTTTTGTGGTTTTTCGAGGATCGACTTCAATTAAGGCTTTCAAATGTTCGTTATCAACTGCAGTCAGGCGGCCACAACAGTCTTCATCTTCGGGACTCTCGTTACCATAGCAAAATATCTTGACCCACGCTGTGCACCACGTTTGTAGTGGTTCCAAACATATCATTGATATTACTAGCCGTTTTGGCATCCTTTTGGCCTAGTTTAAACTGGAACAAGAAAATCACTCGGATTTGAATTTTTTCCATGCCTTCGAAAAGAAAAAAAATAATGGAGAGATTGAGAACAGTAACACGATCGGACAGAGCAGAAAACCCGCTTCAAGATGACATATAACATGGGGATATTATTCAATAAATTAATTCCTTACTCATATATTATACTAGCATATGTGATAACATTATATTTCTTGTAGCACCATAATGCTTAATAACAATATATATATATATATATATATATATATATATATATATTAAGAAAGAAGCTTTGTTCATGGAATCTACGTTAAGGTTCAGGCACAGATAAAGAGTGGAGGACATTATTGATAATTATTGATAATGCTTTCTGCTAGACGGGTGTTTCTTGTAGAAGTCTGGCAAGGGGGACCATAGATTGGAGCTCAGCTGAGCACTTGCCATAAAATAACGATAAAGCAGAGACAAACTCGCAATATCTCTTTTATGAGAAAGAGGTTGCAGGGAAGAGAAAAGGACATCCCTTACGAGGCTTCGAAGTCTATTTTAAAGTCTATCAAGGCAGGATAAGTCATTTCTAGCAGCTCCTGCCCATCATATGTTGAGTGAATAGCTACACGCAAATATTTCCGAGATGATATTATCACATTGCTTATTTTCACAGAGTCCAGCACTTTATCAAGTTGTTCCGCAAGAAGGGTTCGCTGATCATGATTTCAACGGTAAGGTGCTTATACGTTTAGGCACTGAAGATGTTTTAAGACTCCTTCGATCTAGACTAAACAATATTTTACTACAAAGCAGACCATGATCTGAAAGGTAGCCTGTGATATCAAAAACACCGTGTCAATTTGAAGTCACGATCCTGTGTCAGTTTTTAGAGCGTGCGTGAATCCATGTAATCTTAAAGAACATTTTGTTTTGAAAGTGTGTTTTTGAGTCTCAAACAAACTCTTTGAAGAAAAAAACCAATCTGAATCCGTTTTTCTTAATTTCCTATGCCCATTACCATGAGGAAATGACACTTCTACCCGGGTTTGGAAATCACTTAAAATCTGGGCATTAAAATCACTCATAAAGATTTTTTTTTCTTTGTAACAAACTCTATGCATTGCGAGGTTAATTATAAAAAAGTACTCCGGGTTAGCGAATGTTGTTGGTAAAAAAAAACTAACGAGACTTGCACGAGTGCCATGCTCTCGCTCTAAAAGTATAAGTCATAATGTCGTCTGATATGCCTTTAGAAGAGACGGGAGAGTTACGGTCAATATATATATATATATATATATATATATATATATATATATATAGTGTGTGTATGTATGTAATTCTAACGAAAAAAATTACCCATATTCTCCTCCTTCTCATCGCCAAAATGTTGAGTTCTTAATTACTCAAGCACTACTACACCACATTTGTAATAATAAACTTCTTTCCGACCAACAGTATGGATATAGGCAAGCCCATTCTACTGCAGATATATTTACTTTACTATTTGAACTTATATACAATGCAGTGGATAAGGCCGGGAAAGCTATGGCAGTAGCCATAGATATGTTTAAGCCTTTTGACCTAATATGGCATGATACTTTTTTCATATAAATTAAATCATATTGTATTATTAGATGGATACCAATTTTTGTTTGATATGCTTTATGCGTTACATTTAAAAATGCACCACAGTCCAAAGTTATTAAGCTAGGGAAAGTGCAATTACTTGACAGAACATTGTACATTATATTCGGGGGACATCTCGTAGTCTGGTATAATGTGGCCGAAATTCAGGCTAAAAACTGGTTAGTACTAGCCGAAATACGTTATCGCTCGTGGACTCATTTTTATCTCTACCTTCTATTTTATATATATATATATATATATATATATATATATATATATATATATATATATTAAATTGTAATTCAATGAATTTCAGAAAACTCTCATTGAAATAAATTTCATATCAAAGAATTTTTATTTTTCTCAGCAAGACAAAGAATGCTTTAGAAAGTTAATCTCCTTAACCTATAGGGTTTCGATGTCTACCATATATCTATTTTGCATATCGAGCAATTCTTGTTTAAAGGGGATAACTTATAGAATATTACTGCCAGTAATATTTTGTCAACCTTACAATCTCACGTTTCCATAAAAACTGATTGTTAAATAAAAACTATTCTGAAGAATATATATATATATATATAATGTGTATATATATATATATATATATATATATATATATATGATTTTATTATCGTAGATGTTTTTTTCTTATTTTATAAGCGTGTTATTTAGTAAAGATGTGCAGCGCATGAATGTAAATGTAAACAATAGCATATGTGCTTGTATGTTTGCACATGTTTATATTGTAGATAGCTTTCTATACCTCGATCATATATAGCTGAATATTTTATTGCTAGAATAGTCTAACATCGACCTAATCTGATTGCCACTATGAATACACATTTTCGAAAACTAAGCAAATAGAAAAAAAAAACCCGAAACATTTGGCAAACAGCACTGTATTCTAATACTGGTATCAAAAAATGTAGTCACTACCATTAATTTCTTATGCATGCATACATTTTTGGATCTATGCCAGTTTCAATACTGATATCGGAAACAATTGAGCTAACTAAGAATTCCTTATGTGGCATCCCCCTTTCAAGCAGCACCGTTTAAATTACTGCATCGGAAATAATGTTGTTTTCAGTGGAAATGTATAAAGTGATATATCTTTTCACGATCCATACCGCTTTTAATACTCATACCAGAAACAACGTACTTGCCAGTGGAAATTAATTACGTGATGCACTTTTCTTGAATAACACCTTTGTCGATAATGATATTGGAAACGATGTGGTGACTAGTGGAAATATGGCCTGTGATATGTTTACGTCGAGTAAGATTGCTGTCAATATTGATATCAGAAACAACATGCTTGCGACTAAATTTTTATTACGTGTTATACATTTCGCTGACAACACTGTTTTCCATTCTGATCTAATGCTTTAAAGAGAGAACTTGAACGCCTACAGAAGTGTGAGACTAACCGTAGCCCTCGGCGCAAGAGGGTCCGTGTGTGCCTGGCGTGTGGGGTGGTGGCTGATCCTGTGGTCGGGGCAGCGGAAGAAAGAGTTTCAAGATGGCGCCTGGCTGCTTTTATTAGAGACGGAATCTCGCAGGATCGTGCGAGATCTCGTGGGGATGCAAATTAGCTAGGCCATCTTGAGTAATAAAAATCGGTCCATTGGAGGTGCGAGGCAGTCGGGTTCTGACGTTTGTGGCGATCAGTACAGTGACCGTTGGGTTCCGTTTCTATTCGTGCAGTCAGCTGAGCTTTGTTAGTTGCCTTCGCGCCGTGGCTGTCATTATTTGTTGGTTTGCTGTGTGTTGCCGTGGTTCTTCAGTGAAACGCTTCGTCGCCCACGACGAGTCTCACCGTCTCCTACACAAGATACTCTTACAAGCTATTTCGGCGAGATACACGTCCACAGTTTCGCCCAAGCGTATAGACCTCGTCTCAAACTGCTCCCATGCAGTGGCGGGGTCAGTGGCGAACGCCCTGTACAACGCCGCCTTGATACTCGAGTAGTCACACTTCTCCTCAGCGCTGAGTTGCTGATAGACTGCGGGCCAACGAGGTTCGCGATTTGGCGCCAATTGGCAAGGCAGGATTCCACCAGTGTCATCCACGAATTGGAATCCATATTCTACGAAAGGGGGCCGCCTGAGGAGATCCTCACGGATAACGACACGGCGTTCTGCAGCAGGGAATTTAGGCATTTTATGGACAACTGGGGGATCCGCCTTCGACACCGATGCGCGTATGTGCCGAGCGGCAACGGCATTGCGGAGCGATGCCACCGAACCGTGAAGAGGATCGCGGCCAGGAAGAAGTGTACGATCGCGGAGGCGGTTTACAGATACAACACAACGCCTAAGGACACCGTGACTAGCGGCAGTGCGCCCGCTGATGCGATTCATCACTACCACGTGCGCGTCAAGGACGTTGAAGTGTGTCTACCCGACCAACGAGAACCCCAGGGGACGTACCAAGTGGGAGACACCGTCTGGGTGAAGCCACCCGGCGGCCGGTGCACCAGCAGCTTTTGGAGGGGGCGGGTCACCGGCGTCATCAGTGAACAGGCCATACTAGTCGATGATACTCCGCGCCACGTAAGGGATGTCCGGCCCGCTCTAAGCGCTGACCAATCGGCAAGCAGTGGAAGTAGCGAGTCATCCGACGATGAGCGATGGATCCAACCCGTGCCCCACGAACCTGGTGACTCAACTGCGAGCTCTAATGCTGATGCTGATGCTTCCGATGCCACTTCTGAGAGCTCCGATGAGGAAGTCCCGGCAATACCCCTCCGCAGAAGTGCTCGAATCAAACGGCCACGTCCGCCGTGTCACGTATGTGATCTGGAGACCAGGGGGGAGTGTGAGACTAACCGTAGCCCTCGGCGCAAGAGGGTCCGTGTGTGTCTGGCGTGTGGGGTGGTGGCTGATCCTGTGGTCGGGGCAGCGGAAGAAAGAGTTTCAAGATGGCGCCTGTCTGCTTTTATTAGAGACGGAATCTCGCAGGATCGTGCGAGATCTCGCGGGGATGCAAATTAGCTAGGCCATCTTGAGTAATAAAAATCGGTCCATTGGAGGTGCGAGGCAGTCGGGTTCTGACGTTTGTGGCGATCAGTACAATGACCGTTGGGTTCCGTTTCTATTCGTGCAGTCAGCTGAGCTTTGTTAGTTGCCTTCGCGCCGTGGCTGTCATTGTTTGTTGGTTTGCTGTGTGTTGCCGTGGTTCTTCAGTGAAACGCTTCGTCGCCCACGACGAGTCTCACCGTCTCCTACACAAGACACACTTACAAGAAGAGAACTTGAATGCTATACGGCAGTATCCTCAAGTGTCTAAGGTATCCCTGTGCAGGAATTAATTAGTGCAACCTGGCATGAGAACACTTCCCTACAAATAAAACTTACTAAATATGGAGAAGTACATAGTATGCATTGGCCCTAATAATATATCGGTATGCCTAGCCAACAATGACCATTTAGGGAACGGTGCATCGTCTCCAATTGATGTTAACTCCAATATGAGAACGAAGTATGGTACTCAACCAAAAAGAAACATTCCTGTCCTGCAATCCAGTAAGATTAAGATACCACAAGCATTGTTTATTATAACACTAGCAGGGAGACCCGACGTAGTCCAGGAGTGAACAATGATCAACGAATATTTAACACTCCTATACTTTTATTGTAATCGAAATCAGTGAAATCGCCCAGGAGGAACCTTCACGTGCCTTCATGCAGTAACGTAGTCCAATACATATATGTTATTCTACATTGCACTCTAGAGAACCTACTGTTTCTCTTATATAATTATTTTATATAAACTTCCTTCTAATTAACCAAAAAGAAACATTAAGAAATTTACGTGCAAGCTTTGAACCAGACCGCGTCATGCAAAAACAAAAACAAAAACAACAAAAAAAACGCTTAACTTTTCAAGTCTTATAAAATTCTTTGCAGTTAATGAAAATATTTTTTTTTTAATTACTTGCGGAGTTTGATCACGCCATGTAAGAAAAAAAAAGAAAAAAAGATGCTTACTCACTATAGAGTGTTCATGTTTTTCATGTTGTTCTATCATTGTTGCTATGCCAGGACATGGATAAATGGCTGTACCGATGATAGATAAATAAAAATGACGGTTTCGATAATCGATTATCCGTAAATATCGGACGTAATCTATGACAAAACTTAACTAAGATCACTCTCAGACTGATGCACTAAATTTCTGTAAATTTTAAAGACGTTTCGGAGTATATAAGGAATGAACTCAAACACAGACAAAGTTGTATTTATATAATTGTAAAGATAAGATGACAATTATGTTCTCAGCTTCTTTAAAAACTCAGTAGTCAGGCGGTAAAGGATAACTTTAAGGAAATGTTCGAATATGTGTCTCATAAAAAGATAATTGTTAGTTCCATGAGGAAAACCTCTTGATTTCCTAGAACCTCGACTAAACTTTCACAATAAACACTCGTCTAGCTGTAAACACTATCAATAATTCCCCCCACTCTTTATCTGTACCTAAACCTAAACGTAGATTCCATGAACAAAGCTTCTTTCTTAGAACTGCACGCCTGTAGAATTGTCTTTCGTTTTCCTGCTTTCCGGCTGACTACAATATGGTTGTGTTCAAGTCTAACGTAAATAAGTTCTTGATGAGCCGTTCCATATAAGTTATCAATTTTACTAAATTTTCATTACTAATGATTACTATATTGTCCAATTTCTATTGTACACTCTTTAACCGTTATCATTGAGTGGCCTCTTGGCCTTGATAATGTGGTGATGCCTATGTAAACAAAAAGTATCAATCGCTCAATAATCAGTGCAATTGCAGCGATAAAAATGCTATATTGCATTCTATTAAAACCGTCATTTTACGAATGATAAAGGAAACCGATTATATTCGCATGAATAGTCTTAATTTAACCGTACTTTTCTCACATTAAGGTGTATTACCGCATAAAGAGATTGTCTGTTTTACGACGGCGATAAAGTAAGCCAATACATTCCGTCACTCGAAGACAGCGTTCGTTCACCACATTCGCAATCATCTTTGCATATGTGCCAGTCAAATTTTGTAAAAGCAATGCTTTTGTATAAATGATTTTACCTGAGGGCATAACACTATCTTCAAAAGGTTTTTAAATGTATCGAGACCGAAGCCAACTCCACAAATGGAACATAAAGGAAACCCAGAAAACTTACTTTACTTAAATAAAATTTATGCCAAGAAGAGTATTATGGAAAGTAAAAAAGAATATTCCCAGGACAACATTGGCTTCTGAATAGAAGTGATATTAATATTTTGGAGCAAAATTATCAAAATATACAACACAACGTCAAACTAGAAAAATATATGGAGATCTATATTCTGTGGGATGTATGGCGCAAAACACAAAACAGCTATAGGAATTATATGCATAAGTATTTTTGCCGTATCTCTTCAAAATGTATATAATGATGTTTGTAAAATTATCCCCTCCTAAACCCTCCCTGTTTCAACAGAGACATACGCGGTCGGATTTATATGGGACAAGCTTGCTGGGAACTTGAGCTGACAAACATTTGATTACATGACATGTAAATTTCTCTATCTTTTGCGAGAAAGAAAATATGGACAATGACGAAAATTCCATCTATCCAAGGTCTTGTATCTTGGTATTTCACTGCCAACGGGTAAGATTTATCTGCCAATCTACTGTGTTAGTGTTATTCTTATAGCTTCAATTGCAACAAGTTCATCAAAACATATTCCGTGGAAGTATTTAACGAAGCACAGAGGTAAAACTCTGCTGCAATGTCACATATAGAGAGAGCTGTGTTTAGCAGAGAATGGGTTACGTAGCAGTTTTAAAATTGTCACCTTGCCAAGTACGTTTATGGAATGTGTTCGGATAAATTCCTATAAATTTTGCCTTTCGACTTATGTACTCCCGACAAACTCGACAAGCAGCAAAATCCCAACCCTTCTATTGTTGAGGTACAAAGATGCTCGAAATGCTTGTTCTCTAACAGTATACTTCGTTTGATAATACACTTTCGAATTTCTTCAATCAGGCCTGTTTCCAAGGCTCCAATGTAATATTAACAAACATCTATCTACTCAACTTTACTATCGTTTTCTGTAAGAAATTCAGAAAATAATAGCGACTAACCTCCCAAGTTGATATACACCTATTTTGTCGATGGAAGAGAGAAATGAACAAACTCTTTGTCAGATAGTAAGAAGGTCTATAACTGACGAGGGCCATGCATTTTCCTTAGAACTCCCCGGCATAACGTTCACAGGAAAGGTGAACTGGAATAGATATATAGGGAGCATTGCCAAGGCTGCTGCGGAGAAAGTTGGGCTCTCTCTACCGTGCTAGAAAGCTACTCACATATGAAAGTATTCTGTACCTCTATACGGCCTCCATTCGCCCATGTATGGAGTACTGTTGTAAGATTTGGGCTGGTGCATCGGCTATTTGCCACCAACTCCTGGACGGTGTTCCAAAAAGCCAACCCGGTAGGTCTTAAACTGTCAACTAGGCTTCAGCCCCTATCCTGTCGACAAAATGTGGCATCCCTCTGCCTGTTCTGCAATTACTCTAATGGTGAATGCTCTGATGAATTACATGCACTTGTACCAACTCGACGTAAATACCCCCGACAAACCCGACAAGCAGTTAAATCCCACCCCTATGCAGTAGAGATCCCAAGGTGTGAGAAAGCCTTCTCCAATAGTTTCTTCCCCAGAACTGCTAGACTTTGGAACTCCTTTTCCCGGATTCTGCTTTCCAACTGTACTGACATGCAGAAGTTCAAGTATAATGTGAACAGATGTCTTGCTACTCATCTCCCTTCATAATATCCGTGCAACTTATGTCCCCGATAGTAGCCCCTACTTCAAAGTGGCACGGTGCCTTGTTTGGGATGAAAATTGTATTAAAAAGAAAATCACCGTCAAAAATTGAAGATACATTGAAGATCGGGTTTATTTTCGCATACATTTTAATCTTGAAAACTATGCCAGTGAATTTAATTAATCGAAATCATTGATATTATAGAAGAAAACGAAGGAATGTTTAAACAGTATGATTTTATTGTTAATCCTCACTGCTTGTTACTCTGTAACATTTGTTCGGTGATTTCTTACTTAATGTATATATCTGTAAAAGTGAAAATGTATGTATGTCTGTGTACACTTCCCTACCAAATAACTCTGTCAATTTTCGGTCTACAGACTCGAGATTTGACATAACGGGTATTGAGATTTGGAAAAATCTTTTGAATCCGTTTTCGACCAGAAATTTGGCTGTCAAGGAGTCAAAGTTCAGAGAACTCTATCAAACTGCTCTGGCAATTTTGGGTCTAAACACTTGAAATGTTAGATATATGTTACTTGGGCATGTATCTAACTTTATAATTTGATTTGAGAAATTACCTACGATAGAAAAAAAGAGAGAAAAGAAGAGAGAGAGGGGATGGAATAGAATGAGAAAAGAGAGAGCCCAATGAAATAAAGAACAAGATATCGAGCGAAATAAAGATAAAATACTTTTGAAATTGCTGATTTCAAATGCTTGAATTCCATCCCTTATAAATCAGATAACCATGGGCCAAGCATATTATAATTATATATAATCCACTTGTGTGGGTGATAGCCGCTAGGTAACATTATAGTTTAGTATTGGTCTGTTTTCTACCGTACCATTATCCGACTTGAATATGCACCGTGTTTACAGATGTAATATAATAAAGAAAACAATATCCATGCTCCTATACATTTGGGTATTTTTGTGTATTGATATTCATATTAAACCCTTTTTTTCTCTTTTTTTTTTTTAGAATGAACAAACTATTTTGTTACATATGGGTCCTATAAATTGCATTCAAGAGCAAAAGGCCTAGTTAATTTTCATATTCTTTTAAACATTCATTTTAATTAATTCCCTATTATATTTTTTTGTTTTACTATGTATAGTCATCTTTAGGATACTATTACTTGTAATTTTATTCATAGAAATCTTCAACAAGATTTATACTTGCGTAATTATTTGCGGGAAATGTTATAGTAAAGACAGACCTTTTTCTACATATATTTATGTATGCATAAATATATTTGTTTAATAAATTTTGCCTACTAAACTCATCTGTCAGTTTTTAGTCTACAGAAATAAAACTTAATATATAGGGTAATCGAACACTTGGGAAACTTTGCATTTGGGTTTTAGCTGGAGAACCTGTGTACAAAAGTGTGAAAATTAAAGATAAGAAATTTGCCAGGTGAATGGTTGATAAGCAAGCGTAACGTAGTAGCTATTTGTTTATATTTTAATTCTTATTAGGTTGGTGCAAAAATAATGTCGTTTTTTTTACATGAAGTTAAACGTTAAAAACGGCATTATTTTTGCATAACCACGCAGGTTAAATGGTCTCATCTTATTAATATTTGTTTTATTAACTACTAGCAGATCGCTCGACATTGCCCAGTCATAAAATACGCTAAATATGATATTTTGATTGATGCAGATTTCATATTTATTATTATATTTTATTGGACACAATATATATATATATATATATATATATATATATATATATATATATATATATATATATATATATAATTAAAAAAGTTTTAAAAAAAATGACTCGTGCGCCACCACCGAAAATCGAAAACAAAACGTTTAACTTACGATTTATTTTTTCCTTTGACGTTAATGCAATACCTATAAAGACATTGTAGCTATTATATTGATGCAAAAATAATGTCGTTTTTTTACATGAAGTTAAACGTTAAAAACGGCATTATTTTTGCATCAATATAATAGCTACAATGTCTTTATAGGTATTGCATTAACGTCAAAGGAAAAAATAAATCGTAAGTTAAACGTTTTGTTTTCGATTTTCGGTGGTGGCGCACGAGTCATTTTTTTTAAAACTTTTTTAATTATATATATATATATATATATATATATATATATATATATATATATATATATATATATATATATATTGTGTCCAATAAAATATAATAATAAATATAAAATCTGCATCAATCAAAATATCATATTTAGCGTATTTTATGACTGGGCAATGTCGAGCGATCTGCTAGTAGTTAATAAAACAAATATTAATAAGATGAGACCATTTAACCTGCGCGGTTAGCAAGTAAAATGCATCAGTGAATGTAAATCATTGAACAGAAAACCGGACGGACATTTACATTTATGGCTATTTTTAGACGCATAGAAAACCTACGTTTCGGAACTTTTACAATGAAGATTGCTAATTCGGTTTACATAAATTATTCCGGTAGCCATACTTATATTGAATTTTCATCTTTTTGTAACGAAGCGTCTAACATAGCGCGGACGGCTACATGCAAATACTTTGCCGTGAGTGTAGTGACGTCACGGTAAGGAAAAAGAAGACTATAAAAAGGAGTTAGCATTTTAAAGACGTAGAGCATGTTCAGGAAAACGATCACGTGAAAGAAGAGGCAACCGTAACGAGAAATCATGCGTGGCGGAAGAATGAGAGAATAAATATCGTAGATTTCAATGAAAAAAAAAAAGGTTAAAGTTTTTTTCCTCTTTTCTATTATTTTTCTGAGTCTGCAACGCATGGATCCAGTGTGTAACGTTATAAGTTCACGTTTACACACGCGTCAACATCTAGACACTCGGGACCCAACGTGTTGTGACAGATTACGTCGCAAGGAAAAGAACACAACTAATAACTCGATTCATTTTTTCCGTTGTAACGAAAATATTAAATTCTTGGTACTTTCCCGAATAAAACCTGATCGTTTTACTTCTCCCTGACGTCCTCTTGAATGTCGTCGTCGTCTGTCTGTGAGCACGTTCTTTTTATAGTCTGTTTCTTTTTCGCTACTGTGACGTCACTTCGCATAGTGATCGGTAACCGCGCTGTGTTACATTTTGAAATATTGGCTGATACAATATCCAATCTTCTTTAGCTTCCCGTTGCTAACTAGAATAGACGCGGACATATATCTATGTAGTTGAACAATACCAGCGCAAAGGGGGTTAAATGAATTCCTCAAGTAGATGAGATTTGCACCAATTTTATCTTTACTTACATATATAAATACAAAGATATAGATCAATGTAAAGACAAATCATATTTTAAAGGGCGCATTTTACCCATAGTATGCCTCTTTAAAAGAATTAATAACTTTTAAAAAGGCGAAATTTTGAAAAATATTTCTTTACTAGCAGAACCCGGGCACCAGCGTTGCCCGGTGGAAGTATGTTCGAACTCCACCTGTAAAAAAATAAACTACAGTTCTTAGTGAGAGCCAATGCCGGCCCAATAAAATAACAAGCACTGGTACGTGACCAAACTGAATTTACCGTGCCGAAATAACAACGTTAGTATCTACAAAACTATTCTAAACCTGAGGATTTGATCATATGTTGTTATTATTTAGTGTTTTCACCGTACGTATAAAATAAAAGTGTGGCAGTCTGGCGTATTATATAGCAGGTTTCCGCCTGTAATGTACATAAATGCAAAAACTACAAATTAAGTATTACCCAGTGCATTTATTCCGAAGGAAGTATTGTGTCACGAGAAAAAAAAAACAACCCAGGAACACTGCGGCGGACCTGAACAATGATTACCATAAACTTTAAATTGTTCCTTACAACTTTTTTGTAATTTTTTCCCGAAGATTACCATTCATTACAAGCTTCAATTTCAGATTAAAAACGAAATTTAAGGTGGTATTTTTAATGACTGTAATACTTGGGATCAACTTAATAAGATAACGTTATAATAAAGGAAACACGCTTATTTTGCCACGCCAGTTTTTAATGCTGCCTCTAGACGTTAAATGTATCCAGTTGCTGTTGGTAAGGTGGATACACTTTTTAAAGGTATTTTGGTAATGTGAAAGGAAAGCATGTAATCTATGATACGCGCCGTAGAAATTTATAAACAAATGTAAAGGAAAAATCTAAATGCTAATGCCAACATCACCAACGAGAGTGGCCAAAAAGTAGGGGTTCACTGTAGTACAACATTATTACTCCAAATTAAAGCCTGTAAGCCCTGATAAAAGCATATAAAATGTACGAGTAAATGAACAATAAAAGAAATAAATGGTAGGGAAACATTTTACAGCTCCACCGATGCTTTTTTAAAAAAATAATTTTGCTATCTAAGAGTAGCGTGTTTTTTAAAGGTTCTAAAACCGTAAACTTGTCTTATAGCTGAGCCTCGTTGGGTTGTCCAGATTTTACTAAATATATGAAGTCAAATCTCTCGGAAAAGAGACCAAAACATGCCAAATTGAAAACTAGAGCCATATTTCCACAAACAAAACAGCCAAATCGAAAAAAAAAAAAAAACACAGCTCACGCGTAACAATATAAACATTTATGTATTTTACACGTTATTATTGTTATTTTTTGTGTGCTTGTATATCTTGG
The DNA here is from genome assembly GCF_053919585.1 of Euprymna scolopes. Taxonomy (NCBI): domain Eukaryota; kingdom Metazoa; phylum Mollusca; class Cephalopoda; order Sepiida; family Sepiolidae; genus Euprymna; species Euprymna scolopes. Next base: position 106,936,294 of record NC_136482.1, on the reverse strand, counting down.
TGATGTTTTCAATCGACGCATATCATATATATATTTGCATATTGAATAAATTAGCTTCCAAATAATCGCGTCTTTTAAATATGATTTGTTTCGAATAAAAATATAAAAATACGGATGTTTAAAAAAATAAATATGTTGCGAAAATATAATTTGTTGTAAAAACAAAATTCGTTTTATTTCGTTCAATAAACTTCCGCATAATAATGATAGATAAAATGTAAATATTTGGGAGCTAACCTCTCTAATGTAGTTCAATATACCCATAGTCCATATATATCATTAATAAATGTAATTTTAAAGGTTTCAGAAAAATTAATTTAGCTGTTTCTGGACTCCTTTCACATTCATATTTATTCGACGACATTTATAGCTTATCGGGTAATCTATAAAAGAAAAACACGTGAAATTTTCGCTTACAAATTGTCTTGTCATAAGCCAAACAACGTGCGCACGTGCATTGTTTCCTTGGCCGTCGGAAAGCATAACGTTATTACATAAAAACTATTTGTCAGCGATAATGTTGCATGCGATATTCATTATCATAATACCGGAAAACATGAAAATGTCGTCAAATCTGATGAAAAAGAAAAAAACAATAAACAAACATCCCAATTTAAAAAATATTACTTGTTTTTTTTGTTTACAAGAAATACTAATATAAAAGACGCAAATGTTTGGGAGCTAAACTCTTTAATATATAAATTTCTATGAAATATGTCGGTTTTAACCGTCACCAATCTACAGGCACTGTGTTTAAGAATAAGACTAACACAATAGCAAGGGTTGTGCAATTTTTTTTATTGTTTTGACGAAGACGCCGACGACGGCAGCGTCGTCCAAGGAGATACTTACGGTGGATAGCGTGGATTAACTTTGTAAAAGCAAGCAAGCAAGCAAAATGATTATTTAACGTTCATTTGAAGTTTTCCTTTTTACTTGTAGTTTTCGATCCTACACGAATGAAATAGCAAATGCCTTAAATGAATTTCGCGCCGAGCGAAATAATACATCTGTCAGTGACGACATATTTTAATGTTAGTAAGCGTTCGTTTATAAAACGAATAACTGGATTCCGGAATATGAAAATTCCTAGATATCATTCAATTAGTATGGGCGAACTTTCGCTATGAAGTCTTCATTATTTAGATTCCGAAATTTGAAAGATTATGTTAGTTCTATATATTTAGTTTTCAGTGTAATCACGGAATCCGTCAAACCTGTACAATTCGTCCCAGTGACAACTGCTAACAGCGGTAGGACTAAATATTTAGAGGGAAAAATTGTGGTAAAAAGTGGTAGGACTAAATATTTGGACCCCTTCTTCTAAAGATGTTGCAATTGTGAGGGTATTGCTCGTAGTATGCAATATAGCACTTCATTATCACGATTATTTGTGTCTAAAAAGTTTTCGAGAGCTTCATAAGATAGTGACTATAAGCCTAGATGTATAGAATTTGTATGTGACATCTGTTGTTGCAACCCTAACATCCTTTGGTGCAAAAAGATTTTCTGCAGTAATTTAGTATACATTTATCAAACACACACACACACACACACACACACACACACACACACACATATATATATATATATATATACAGTAGCGTCCAAAAGTTAAGGGCTAGTAAAACCTTAGCAAGTTTAACCATATATTTGAAACAAATACACACGAACAACAAAAAATTACTTCGCAATTATATAGATAACATGTATATCTTCAATGGGTCATAATTTCGTTAGCCTACACTAAGTATTTTTTAAATAACTACCATTTTAAATAATTTTTTTCCAAATTTGTGTGTCCAAAAGTTAAGGGCTAACACGATTGCGGCTTTTCTCCTTGCTGTGAATGGCTGAAATTACCAACTAACTAGTATTTGGTAAACAAACCCTTGCTATTTATGTCGTATTGACACCTCTTGGCACAGGAATCCACCAACTTCTTGCAAAACGCTGGCGTTATCGCACTCCATTCAGCATGTAAGCACTGCCAGAGTTCTTCTTGATTTTTTGGGCACTGAAATTGAGCACGTTCACCAACTATTTTCCAGATATTTTCAATAGGATTAAGATCTAGACTCTGAGGGGGCCAACGCATCGTTTCAACTTCTTCCTCGTCTAAAAATGTTTTTACTTTCTTAGCAGTGTGACAAGGAGCGTTATCCTGCATGAAAATTACAGGTTGATAGAGCGATGACCGAAGACTAGGAACTGCATGCTGCCGTAGAATCTGCTTATAAACTTCTGCATTTATTCCACCTTGCAGACGAATCAGTAGTCCACAGCCTGCAGCTGACATAACGCCCCAAACCATCACACTTCCTCCTCCAAATTTCACAGTTTTTTTCACGCACTTAACCTCCAATCTCTCACCAGTTCTTCGCCGGACATACGTGTTGCCATCAGATCCGATAACGTTAAACTTCGATTCATCACTAAAGTGCACACGAGACCAGTTTTCGGTTGTCCACACAACGTATTCTTGGGCAAAAGCGAGGCGGAGTTTCTGATACTTTTTGGAGATAAGAGGCTTCCTTGCTGGCACTCGAGATTGCAATCCAGAAGCGTGCAACCGGCGTGTAACAGTTTGCCGAGACGCTTGAACAATAGATCTTTGCTTTAGTTCTCGAGATATTTTAGCAGCAGTGTTAAATCTGTCTTTAAGTGGCATTTTGACAATAAGACGATCCTGTTGAGCAGTTGTGATTCGAGGTCTACCAGATTTTGGGGCAGCTGCCACTGATCCTGACTGCTTGAAATGTGCCACAATACGCTTTACTACACTAGGAGACCTTCCTACGGTGTCAACAATCTCAGAAGTTTTCTTGCCATTGCTATGAAGGTGAATAATTAGCTGTTTTTCTTCGACAGAAACGGGACGACGTTGTTTTGCTGCCATGTTGTACTAGTGCGATACAAACACTCATTTCTTTTACTCAATTACAATAATTTTAATGTTATTTAGTACAAATTTGAAGTAGGATTATTCATAGTACCTGTCTGACACCTATACAGTACCTTACTGTTATAATAATTAAAGATTATACCGCCTAGCCCTTAACTTTTGGACCACGAGAATTTGGACAAACTTTTGTGTTATTAGTCATAACTTCAAAAATATCCAACGGATGCTTATTAAATTTAGGCGAGACATGAGTGATGAGTATATCTATAAGTATATATGCATATTAAGTATTTTAAATGAACGGTTTTTCTTAAAAAGTACTTAAACTTGTCTTGAAACTAGTAGCCCTTAACTTTTGGACGCTACTGTATATATATTCATCAGATTGCTGTTGATTCTTATCGATATTAAGAGTTTTAAAATGCTAATTTCCTTACTAAATTTCGCTAACTTAACGGTGAGAGTGTTACTAGTTTATTATGTTGCTTATAATTACGTGGCTTCTTTAGTGACTAAAAGTCGTTTTTTATTATTTTATTTCATTTCCAAATTAATAATATTTTATGTGATTAAAAGTCATCCATGAGCACAAGTGATTCTAGATATCAGCGTCCTAAAAAAACACAATTACTCTTTGATAACAACTTGTGGTTCTCCCTGGAGTCTGAGTGACAGCGACTTTTGTCAGATTTCCATTACTCTCAACCTCCTTCGAAAACCTTTGCAAAAAATGTTCGTTATCGCAACAGCCGCTTACCATTGATTTCTCGTGGCGGCGATCATTGGTCTTCACTGGAATTTTGGTGGCATTAAGCCTCCCCAGTGTTCCAGTTCTCTATGGATTAATCCAGCGGAGGTTTGGCTAGTTCTTTTTCTCCTCGGTCTTTCCATTTTCCTTGACCCTCATTATTTCGTGTGGTGTCCGGTTTGGTGACATTTCAAAAAAAGGAGGGGAACTTATCTTATAATTATGCAGTTTAAGTTTTTATGATTCCGTGTGATATTCCTGTGGTTTTGCATCTGTAGCCATTTACTGTGTCAAATTTGTGTGTAGTTTATGTGTGATGTTTATCTCCGCAGTTAATATTTCTGTTTTATATTTATGCAGTTTTATTTATTAGAATTCAGTTTATCATTTCCGACATCCCTCTAGTTCTAATCTCTGCCATTAATTTTTCACGTTTTTTGGTATCCTTCGTAGTTCTCTTACTAGTAGTTGTAGTATCTTTATTTTCTTCAGTTTCCAGATTCCTTGTCAGCTCTCTGGCCCGTTTCGTGTATTTGCTACGCTTTTCAGTCTCTATGATCTTTACTCCGTCGTGCGGTGGAATAACAAAATCTACAAGCTGGTAGGGATTTTCCCTTTTGATAACTATTATGACATCGGATCTAATTGCTTTGATGGGTGTATCCGTTTGTGTATCCATGCCCCATAGTATTTTGTGACTTTCATTTTTCCATTGCAGCTGCTGGTTTGTATTTGTACCATTTGTACGTGTATTCAAGATGCAATTGTTTGCATAACTGCTAATGTACTATTTTCCCAGACTTCATCGTGTCTACTTTTACATCCCTTTTGGGCTAGTTTTGTTTATTCACATTATATGTGGTTTATAATTTCGTCTTTTTTGTCCGTAGAGTCTGCATTTGTTGTTTTCTTGAGTCTTGTGGATGATTTCTTTGATGTGATTGGTTCTAATTGCGTTATCTTTCGCATCTGTTATTAGTGATTCTGTCATTACGTTTTGGTTTCCTTTTTTTCTTAGCAATTTCAAGATGTTTTCGTTAGTCTTTTCTTTTATCATTTTCATCATTTATCCTTAAGAATCCGCCAATATTTCTTTCCTCGTCTTATTCATCGTCTTTCTTCTATCTTGCTTCTTTCTCCCTTGTTTCGTGCTGCAGTAATAATTAATTCGGCGTTGTGCATTATGTGTTGGTCTCATTCATTTGCACAGTTTTCTATACACACAACACCTCTTCATATTTCATTCTTTTTCACGTAAAATTTGTCAGTATCATCCTTTGTGTAAAGTGCATTGCGCATCCTCAAGAGTGTCCTGGTCCTCTCGTTGAGATTCCTTAGTTATTCTTTGTGGCCAGCTTACAAACGATCCAGATTATCTCATATGTGACAGTGCCCACGTGTTTATTACGTTAATTAGCTTTCAACTATTCAGTTTCTTTTCGAGGAGTTCTCTTGTTTTTCAGAGGTATTTCTTTCCTATTTATCATTTATTGGCATTGCTTTCATGGCGTTAGCCTCCAGTACGCCCAAGTATCAGTAGCTATCATGTTCACCTAGTGCCTCCATTTCTCTTTGATCGGACAGTATTATATCTTCTGTTGCCTCTATCCCCCCATATTATTGTCATTAATGCGCAGTTATCCATACTGAATTGCATTTGTATATCCTGGTTAAAGGATATTTTTATTTTTATAACATGAGGACGAAGTGACGATCATTGCTCTGTCGATTAAATGTAATATCACTACTTAAAAATCTTCATACGTGCCATTAGACGTTTTGTTATAAGAGAAATGCCTGATTGTCGCCTTTTAGTAAACCTCATTTGGGCTCATCAGTTAGACACATTCGAGCTCAGGATTCGAAACCCGAGCCTCTTGCATGCAAGGCAAGCAGTCTACCAACTGAGCAAACGCCCTGCACACAAGAACTTCTTGGACTTCCGGTTCTTTGACTGTTATGGCTCTTGTGGGCTGCGACGTTGTTTGGCAGTGGAATTTATTATATACAATCTCTCACATTCTGAAAATCACATATATATATATATATATATATATATATATATATATATATATATATATATATGTTTAGAGGGAGGTACAGAATTAAAATACAGTTTTATATATAATGAGCGGAAGTCTCTCGAGAGCTCTTGCAACTATCATTTCATCAGGAGAAAATCGATAGCGTAAAATAATAATACTATGTCGAAAGTAAAGATTTCTGATGGGGAACTCTTGAATGTGCCAAAAATACGGGGACTCTAAAATAAAGTTTATTAACGTTTAAAAAATGATTAAAATATTGGCACAACGAGGGAAAAAACGGGAGAAAAGATTCAAAGTTTCTCAAAGAGAAGCAATGCGTTAGATATTTCTTTCTGTCGGCAAAAAGAAGGTTTCCGCACCGCAATAGAGACAGACTCCAAAACATTTAAATGGTTTCTGGAGTCCGCTCTATGTAGCACCTCGAACCATTCTATTTTATATCTATCGGCACAGCACCGGTTGTCAACCAAATGCTGGCCAATAGCAGAGTCCAAGGCTGCAGAAGGAGGGAGACTACCTTGTCTGATCTTCGATGGAACATGCTGGTTTATACGAGTCCAAAGATGCAAGATGTTCGCTCAACATAAGCAGCATCGCACTGGCATTTGAATTGATATACAATATTGCTATTTTGGATGTAATGCAAACTATCCTTGCAAAAAGAAGGAAATGCAGGTCTTGTAGTATATACCAAACGCAAGGACACAGAATAAAAGCAGTCATAAATACTTCTGCGAATCTGTTTGGAAAGTCTGTTACTCTTTTCCCCAATCCACGGTAATTTTAAATAAACCGGGCATTTTAAAAGTCCAAACATTTTAGGGGATTTAAAATCCGCAACCTTTTTGAAAATACAGTCATCAATAAGGTCAACAGGATAACCATTATTGATGAATATTTTGAATTCGGTGTTCAATGTGTTAGGTGAACAAATCCTCAGGGATCTATGTACCAAAGTATTAATTAAGCCGACCTTACATGATTTTTGTACACGAGACAACCAGTTCCCATATAGGCCAGTAAATATCGGCTTCCTTTAAATTGTAGTGAGAAATCCCCCCCTTGAACGTTCGACAAGAACATCCAAGAAAGGAAGTGAATTGTCCTTCTCGTTTTCCATAGTGAACTTTAGAGCTCCATGCATAGAATTCAACCTATCAAAAATATCTACGCTCCACTTTGCGATGGAAAAACAGCAAAAGTGTCGTCAACATATCTGCAGTGGGTTTTGTTATAGAGTTAAACAGAACGGATTCATTGTACCCGACGAAAATATTCGCTAAAGTTGGGGCAAACGGACTCCCCATTGAAACCCACAGATTGTGTGCACATTAAAATGAGTTCAATAAGAATCTCTTTAGAAAAACGTGGAGTAGTCAGGCGACCATCGTAAAGCGCGTCGGTACATATCGGTATGTCGGTAAAGAGACTAGAGACATCAAATGAGCACATAAAAGATGTCTTTGCATTAGTATCCAATCCACGTACATAATCAACAAACTGAAAAAAATCAGGGATACAGTGCATGGTATATAACTCGTGCACAGGTTGCAGAATTTCCACAACCCACTGAGCCAAAGAATGTTGTGCCAAAACAACCATTTATAAAATAGGTATCCGTGGAACACCTTGCTTGTGAATTTTGGGAAGACCATACATTCTATGACGTTTTGAGGGTCTAATCCTGTCATAGATGTCCTTGAAAAAAACTTTCTTTTTAAATAATGCAAGTAGACGTCTTTGCATTTTTGCCTCGTTCTTGCAAGTATTATCCGTCAACTCGATATATATATATATATATATATATATATATATATATATATTATTATTATTATTATTATTATTATTATTATTATTATTATTATTTTATTTTGTTAATACCTACACACAGTAGTGTTTCATTCTTTCGGGTATCATAAGTGCATGGTGACCCAATTATTGCCGGTTGGTTATATATATATATATATATATATATATATATATATATATATATATGTATATATATATATATGTGTGTGTATATATATGTATATATATGTATATATATATATATATATATATATATATATATATAAGCATTACCCCCCCCATCAAAAATAAAAGTAGACAAAATATATCCAGATTAATTCCTTCAATTTCTCATTGGGACTACACAATTTATATATATATATATATATATATATATATATATATATATATATATATATATATATTATGTGTTTCTCTGTGTGCTGTAGCTTTGTACACCGGTTATAACATAGACAAACATTGTGGTATAATTTACATGTTTATTATCAGTCGTATGTTATAGAATTACACCCAATTGTTCTTGGTGTCAAAACTATCACAAGCTCTTATATTATAATAATTATAATAATTCCATATAATAATTATAATAATTCCTTAAATACTAATATATGAAACGCTCATAGCCATGAACAGTTAGTAACAGTTAGTAATATTACTCATCCAAAGAAAGGTTAGGTGTTAATTCCTTAAGTGTATTGTAATATTATCCACTTGAACAGGCTGGTAAAACAACTGATAAACGTGCTCAGTGACAATAAGTTCTAGACGTTGCGAGCCTGTCTTTGTTTTATCGTTACTTCCATGACAAGTGCTCGTCTGAGCTCCAATCTCAGACCCCCCTCGCCAATCTTTCACGATAAACATCAGTCTAGCTGAAATCACTGTCAATATTTTTCCCACTCTTTATCTATGCCTACATCAAAACGTAGATTCCACGAACAAAGCTTCTTCCTCAGAAGTGCACGAGTGTGGAACTCTCTTCCGTTTGGCTGTTGTCCACCTGACTACAATTTGGATGTCTTCAAGTCCAACATAAAAAACTTCCTGATGAACCGCCCCTTAAGTAAGACACTTTATCAAGACGCCAATACTAACTATTACTCCGATACGATCCCACTGATTACTGTACACGCAATAACCCTTATCCTCGACTGGCTTCATACGTGGTTACTTCCTTGTAAAATTTTTTTTTTAAAAAGACTAAAACGCTTTACTCGGTTATAACTGGCTAAACTTAAATGAAATACAAGTTTCAATTCGAATTTACGTATAGATTCCCGAGTTCGGAATAAAGACTCCTTAGTTGAACAAGTTGTACGAATCGCAACTTACACCAGCCATAATTTGATTAAAATGAGATCTGAAAAGAAAACAGTTTTCAAAATATTGCTATACTCTTTATACAATTCGTATTTCACATTTAAGCGTTACAAAACAAAGAAACTGTGTTTTAAAAGTTACGCTTCAAAACATAAAAAGACATAGTTATTTATTTTAAGCAAACGGAAAAATTATATCTGTTTCTTACTTTCAAGCGTTACAGAACGCCGAAAATAGTATTTCGTCTCTAGGTGTTATATTGCGTCTAACGGAGAGAACCTTTTACACAATTAGCTGTTCATTGAAAGTCGTTTGGCTTTCTATTCAATAAGTATACACATCCGATAAAAATAATAAAAATAAAAACTAAGATGGCAGGCGGTTAGAAGTTAAGAATATTGGAAAAACGAGTGAATCTCACAGCCCCAGGCCAGATCGGATGAAAGGCTTTCAGCATTCATGCGTAAAGCGTTCATCCCCGCGAAGTAAAGAGGAGCCTAACGTTGCGTGTGAATGTTAAATTTGATTCAGTTTCGATTTCTTTGGTAAATGACGGGCAGCATGAACACCAGTGATGTTTTTATTAGAGCCACAGGAATTCCGTATTTTATTCCCCAAAATATATTATCCGATTGTATACACACACATACATACACACACACACACACACACACACACACACATTGATGTATATATATATATATATATGTGTGTGTGTGTGTGAGAGAGTGCGTGTGTGTGTGTGTGTAGAGAGAGAGAAAAAAATAAAAAGGAGCAAACCGAGTTATGTGTTCATCAACGTTTCGTCTTTATTTTCATTGATCAACATATAACTCGGTTTGTTCCATTTTATTTGTCTATTTCGTCGGAATACTGTTTCCATATTCCTATCATATATATATATATATATATATATATATATATATATATATATATATATATATATACATATACATATATATATATATAAATATTGCGTATAGTTAGGCAGCATTTTTTCATTTAGGCAGACATTGTCTTAAACAATAACTGTAATGTTTCTGAATGTTTAGATCAGGATTGATTATTCGTATTATTTGGATTACCAGCCTACAATTCTCATCTAACCTCCGACCTTCTTCATGTGTATCTTGTCGAACTCGGGAATGTTTCTGTCGAACTCGAGAATTTTTAGGGAATTTCAATCGATGCCCTTTATTTACTTCACGGGGTAGCATGCTCTTGTTCCATCATTCATGACTGGATAGCAGTCCTAAATAATTCGCTATTGTATTTTTTAGTCGTCCAAACAGAGGATTGAACCTTCGGGAGAATATCACGTTTTACAAGTGATTTTTCCAAGTACTCTAAACACTGAGCCAGAAAGTGATATCCAGAATGTTGTAGTGCTCCAGTTTCGAGCGGGATTTAAAATAAAAGATGGTCACACTTTTTGCAGACACTTTTTAAAAGTAAAATATAATTGAGAAATTTTTGAAAAATTTGAAGTGTCGAACACAATGATAAAATCGTTGTTGTTTTTTTTTCTTTTCTTTGTAAGTCCTATATTTCGCTAATACATAGCCTCATCAGGGTCGAAAGTCCGGTTCGTGAATTTCTTTTTCTTTTTCTTCATTTTGGTGTTATGGCGGAGAGACGAGAATTTACGTGTTAATCCGGTGGTTTCAAGTGTGTAATGCTCCAGTTTCGAGCGGGATTTAAAGTAAAAGATGGCCACACTTTTTGAAGACACTTTTTAAAACACTGTTCGACACTTTCTCAATTAAATTTTACTTTTAAAAAGTGTCTTCAAAAAGTGTGACCATCTTTTACTATATATATATATATATATATATATATATATATATATATATATATATATATGTATGTGTGGGGGGTGCGTTTGTGTGTGTACGTGTATATACATATTATAAATTAATATATTAACTTATGCATTAATAAAATGCAATCTGTTTTACGTTCTATTCAGGTATTATACGCTGCCAACCAACAACTTCATATACTAATCTCTCTCTTCTTCTCTCTCTCTTGCTCTTTCTCTCGCTTTCTCTCCCTCTCTCTCTCCCTCTCTCTCTCTCTCTCTCTCTCTATATATATATATATATATATATATATATATATATATATATATGTCTGCATGATTAAAAAAATAATATGGCAACTAAACTACACAGAGTTTTCCGCGTTTGATTCACATGGGGGTTTGTTACTCTATTGTTAGTCTAATCAATGGGCATACTATTTCAAAAAATATGATAAAACGACCGACGATTACACGCATCTCCAAATGCTATTACGAATTCAACAAAATATTATTAAGCACTGAAGAATGACATACCAATGCAAATAATGAATGAAACTGTCCGTACTGACTATGATATTTTACAGTTGTGTCACAAACTAACTAAAATAATATTTTGAATATTTGTGACAAACTTATTAATATATTAAATATTTTTGACAAACTGACTAATCTGATATGTGAAATTATTGTGCCTAACATCATAATATGATATTTGAAATCATTGTGAGAAACTTACTAATTTCAAATCATTGTGACAAATTAATATTATATGTTTAATGTGTGTGACAAACTGACTAAAATGATATGTTCAATTTGTGACAAATTAACTAAAATTATATATTATAAATGTGTGAAAATAAATACTTTTTCGAAATTATGTATAACAATCCAACGAAAATATTATCTAAACCGATGAAATATATTGACTTTAGTCATGGCAGACCAATAAAAAATCCCTGACTTGAGATGTCGGAGCGCATATAGTATTTGTTCAGCCTTGAGAGTATTAAATCTCAAAGAAACCCCATTAACCTGAAAGATATTGCGTTATCCAGAGTGCAATAGCGTTTTATTTTCTCTCGATTTTTGACACTCGTCAATAAATAAAACAGTTTGGACGAAAAAATTATATGCAGGATATATTTATTTTGATAGTGTTACCGTTATTTGATTCCTTTCTATTTACCACAACATTAACAAGTTCTTGTAACAGTATCTTGTAAATACAGTAAACTTCGTGGTCCCTCAGATAAATTACGAAACACACTTGCTCGTGTTCATAGATTATGAGGAGAAATAGTTAAGTGTTAATTATTCGATACTTTCCCCGATGGATGGTTAACTCTGATGCATTTCCAACTTTCAGTTTTCGGAGTTAAATTCCACACATCGCTGTCAAAACTTATTATTCTAAATTTAACATTATGCTATCAAAAGTTGCCACTCCAAAACTCGACACTCTTCTGTCATAATTTGTTACTGCAATGTCCAACTCCAAATCAACTTAGTCTCTGATAAATTAGGCTTTTTTTTTAAATCTAAACCAAAATAATCTCATTTGCATATGAACTGGTAAGATATCAAGCATATAAACCTAATTAACAGCTATTTTTTTCTCTTTGGCATTCTTCTCTGTTTGCTCTAGATATAAACACTGTGCAAAAACAGGTTTGTACAAATATTTAATCACAACTTCGTACAAAGCTTGTCTGCAACATGTTATACATATAGGAAAGTAATATTAAACTCTAAATTCTGAATGGATTTTCGGTACGTTGTTACACTATCTCTTTCAGACTGTTCATGTGCTATGGAGCGGAATGCAGTATCTCTATGTAATTGCCTAAGAAGCTAAATATTATTATTATTTTTACATTTTTGGATTAATTCACATAGTTTTATGAAAATCGCTCTAGACAAAGCATAAAGCAATTTGATATAAAAGCTAACCAGAAAAAATATGATTCCTGCTATAAAAGAATTCTATAAACTATGCGTCCCTGCAATAAAGTTACTGGAATATGAAGCTCCATTATAAGAAATTACTAGGAATCACTAGACTAACGAGCCAAACCAACTCGACGAAAGCAAGCAGGGAATGGATCACACAATTATGATCAATATATACTGTAACATTACTCATAGAAATAACTTAGACTCGAAAAATTATGTCCGTGCGAGAGAGAGAGAGAGAAAGAGAAAGAGAGAGAGAGAGAGAGAGAGAAGAATAAGCGAAGACAGGTTCGTGTAAATCAAATAACCGATATTTTCCATATCAAAAATCCTCAAATGAGGCATAGATTCAGAAAACCAAATATAAGGAAAATACTCTATACATTGTTGAGAGCAGATTTGTTACCTTTTTTTTACACATGCATCATCACTAATCAAGGCGTAGATACCACTCGAGGATAAGGGTTAAAAAGTGTGCGGTAGTCACCCAGACAATAATGTAATAATTAGTAATGACAATTCGGTAAATTTGTTTAGCGGAACGGCTCATCAAGAACTTGTTCACGTTGGACTTGAAGAAAACCACATTGTAGTCAGTTGGAAAGCAGACAAATGTCAGACAGTTCCACGGGCATGCTCTTCTTAGAAAGAAGTTATTTTCATTGAATCTATATTTAGGTTTAGGCACAGATAAAGATTGGGGAAATTATTGATAGTGTATTCAGCTAGACGAGTGTTTTCGTGAAAGTTTAGCGAGAGGGGACAATATATTGGAGCTCAGGCGAGCACTTTCCATGAAAAAACGATAAAGCAAACTGGCAACATCTCTTCTGTGAGAAAGCCGTTGCAGGGAAGAGAAAATCGCACCCCCTACTAGGCTACGATATCTATTTGGACACTATAAAGGAAGGATAATTTCTTTATAGCAGCTCGTGCCCAGATGTGTCAAGAGTACTCCATCCTTGGACGTACCTGGCTCTTATATAGATAGAGAATTGCATCAGCAGTGAGATATATACTGGATCGATAGAAGGATCCCACCTTGGATTTGATGTATGTGTTTCATTTCAGATCATGAGTAAAGGTCAAGCCAAAAGCTTGTCTCAACATGAAGCCTCCCGAAGACGAAAGGCATTCATTTCAAGTGATGCCAGATCTTCAGGTGTAAGAAAGTCTTTAAGACGATAAAAAGGAAAGTATTTTACAAGTAACAAACAGAGGAATAGAGCTAATATATAAACTATGAGGAGTTACTTGTGACAGCGAAATAGATAAGATATGCCAGAACAAATACCTTCTGAAAGGCAGAGCCATCTATGAGAATCTTAGAACCAAGAGCGACGCAGCAACGATTGAAAGACATGAGTTAAGCCTTAACAGGATTAAACGGGACGAGGTATTTCCTATTCCAATCAGCAAGAGAATCTAGATAATCTTATAGATATGCTGCGTATTGGAAACGATTCGAAAGAGATGGGTAGGAAGCAACACTTGAACAGAGAATTGTATTATCGGCACATATGTTATTTTTTTTTATAATATTGTCTGAAAGATAACGTAATGCACGACTCCAATTATACGTTTATTCTTAGAAAATGAGATTTTCTTCATGCTTTGTGTATTTAGATAAACTTCAAAGGTTTAAGCATGAGATTCATTTCGTACAGGCTCATCAGAAGTAAATTATAATATATGTAATGTTATAAATGTATACTAAATATAATATAACGATATAAAAGTGCATAGTTAATGAAATCGAATAATAAAACGCCTATATATGAATGTGTACATATAAATTCAGTTTGCGTGGGATTAATTGAGAAAGATTATACTTCTTAGATGTAAAAATAATGGTACAGTCATTTTCTCTGATATACTTGTTGCATACCTTAGTACTATTAAAATACCATAATTTATCATTAGTTTATTATTCCGATTTTTTCGCCAATGTAAACTTTTCCACTAAATCATTATACAAAGGAAAACTACAGAACTATTAGTTTTACGAACTTTAAATACTGGTATTGTTATATACTAGCTTGTCCCTGTGTACATGTTTCTCACATATCGTTAAGACTTCGGCTTAAATTAATTTACGGAAAATACTAGTTTATATATATATATATATATATATATATATATATATATATATATATATATATATATATATATATAATTATTTTCCACAGCCGAACCAACGTCGCAGCCCACAGAGCCAAGAATGCCAACAAACCGGAAGTCCTAAATTCGAGATTCGCCCTCATTTTGGGCTCATCAGTTAGACATATCCGCGCTCAGGATTTAAGACCAGAACCTCTTGCATGCTATGCGATCACTGAACCAACTGAGCAAACAGGCCACACACAAGAAAGTCTATTAACTATATAAATATATATATATATATAAAAAAAAGATCACATATCATTATGCATAAGGAAATCCGAGAGATGGAGAAAAATAATCAAAGTACACCTTCAACTAAGATAAATAGAAAATAAGATATAAAAATATAGAGAGGGGGAGAAAGAGAGAGAGAGAGAGAGGGAGAGAGAGGGAGAGAGAGAATATAATACAGAATGCAATTTGTGTTGGTTGGTTGGTTGTTTTTGTTTTTCGGCATATCAACCCTTTTCGGGTTATTTAATGCCGAATCCAAAGATTTTGAAATAAAACTTTTTAATAGAATATATTTATTGTTTTCAAGTCGGTTTCTATTTAACCCATAGTTGGAACCCTAACAGGTACTACCACTCCGGGTCAGAGTGGACCTGGGAGCAATGGTAATTAAAAGGTGGCTCCACAATCCCCAAAGCCCACAAGCTGGTGGCTCACCACTTGATATAGTTTAAGGTCATATCCAGGACCTACAATTTGTGATTCGTAATACCATCTAAAAAAAGGGACACATATTTTGCGTGACCGCTCACTATTAAAAGCATCACCGACAACCTTTTTTCAGATTCTATGGTTCTGCTTATTCGCTGTTTTCATTTTGGAGTAAGTAATTACATCCCTTAAATTTAATTAATGTTTGCACTTGAATAAATAAAATTTTACACAAAATTCTGGAATGTACACTGGTGCATGTGTGACACTAGAAACTGAGTAACGGCCGCTTTGCATTCCTTGATACCTACATTAAAAACTGATGTGTGTCTTACAATGACGCCATGGGGGTGAAAAGTAAATAAGAATGTCCGTATATCCTACATCGAAAGGGAAATACAATTTTTCTGCACCTCCTTCGTCAAGATTTTTGAAGCCGGATCATTGAGTATTCGATCGGTCGGAATCACATGTAGCGTACACTTCATAATTTAAGGATTATCAAGTGTAGAGACATAATGAAAAAATACCACGCATAACTTGAAACTTATGACATGAAAATAATTCCCAAATCGCATGTAATAAAAATGAACTTTGGTACAAATAACTTAATTCATTAAAAAAGTATCGAAAACAAAAGCAAATTACATTTTAATAATAATATATATACCGCTCCCCATGTGGGGGATACCAAATTGGTTAAAAGGGAAAATTATTTCCAACTCGCATTTAGGTAAAAATGCACTTTCGTAAATGATTGAATTCATTCAAAACGTATCGCTAAAACCAAAACCAAAAAAAACATCTAAGTAAATCGCGATATATCCAGACAGCTGGCGAGATGGTCCAGGGTTAAGGGTTTAGGCTCATTCCCGCTGGGTCCCGATTTCGAATCTCTCTAGGTACAGCCACTTTGATGAGTCGTAGACGACGTAACACGTGTCAGTGGATAATTACATTTTAAAAATAATATATATATATATATATATATATATATATATATATATATATATATATATATATACTAGACTACCTGTGACCGGTTGGGTCAGTATGTTACATTAGCTATGGAATTAATGTATGAGCGTGACACTTGTGACGTAAAGAAGATAGTTTTCTTGTGACATAAAAACCCCATTTCTATGAAAGAATATTAAAATGAACAAAAGAATATAGATAGATTCTATGAGTTGTTCTGTGTATAATTACTTATTTTTGAAAAAGAAAATAAACAGCTATTGAATTATAAGTGGTTTGTCATACTTACAGGTAAATGTGCACTGAACAGATACCATAATACTTAAAGTTAAATTAAATTTTGATATATCTCTATATTTAAGCACGAAAAAAAAAACAATTGGGACGCTGAAAACGTACACAGTAAAACAGTACGTTTTATCGTCGCGTTGATTATTTATTTGTAACGCAATTAAAAAAAACATATTTTCGGGGTTATTTATTTATTTTGTTAGTGTAGAAGAAAATGTATGAATGTTTTTTAAGAAAGGGGTATTAAAAATGGAGAATAAATTTTAAAAAAAATGAAAGCGGTGGGTAAATATCCGTTGTAAAATGCGCTTATGGTTGTCAACGTGTTAACGTAGATTTATTTGTAAGAAAATTGCGTTAAAATAACTTCAACGTGATACGGAAATGAACGCTGTAATAAAAAGTCAGAAAGTATTTACAATTGTTTATTTGGATAATTTAAACCCGAAATAATACACAATTGTGACGCTAATTGTTTATTTGGATAATTTAAAGGCGAAAAAATTTTGGGACGCTTAAAACGTACACAGTAAAACAATACGTTTTATTGTCGCGTGTATTATTTATTTTTAAATCATCAAAAAATCAACGCGACAATAAAACGTATTATTTTACTGTGTACGATTTATAATATATTTTCGCCTTTAAATTATCCAAATAAACAATTGTTAATGCTTTCTGCTTTTTTTCATCGTCCATTTCCATATAACGTTATGGGTTTATGTTTATGTACGCATGCGCCACCGGAAGTCATAAACCGGATGTTGAGTTACAACACCCGTTACAACATCATTTGAGTTTTATTATATATATATATATATGTATATATATATATATATGCTTGTTGCAAAATTGAATATTCAAATGCGTATATCTTTGGTCATATGAGACGAAACTACATGAAAAATTGCGCACATTTTGAATATTAGAGGACTATAATTCTCTGGTTATAACTATATGAAAACTGGAAACATCCGTTACAACATCATTTGAGTTTTATTATATATATATATATATATATATATATATATATATATATATATATATATATATATATATATATATACTCGTTGCAAAATTGAATATTGAAATGCGTATATCTTTGGTTCTATGAGACAAAACTACATGAAAAATTGCGCACATTTTGAATATTAGAGTGCTATACTTCTCTGGTTATAACTATATGAAAACTGGAAAAATACCTATGTTTTTGCGTCAATAAATTATGTTCAAATTTGCCTATATTTATATATGTAGTAACATGGCAGGCCAGCTTTTGTTTTGCAGCCGTGAGAAGAATTTTACTCTTTTTTTTTCTATGTTGTCTCTTATGTGGCTGTACCAGGCTACTAACACACACACACACACACACAAATATATATATATATATATATATGTGTGTGTGTGTGTGTGTGTGTTTTATTAATGTGTCCATGTATCTATATTTGTTAATGTTTTCGATGTATTCGCGTGCAATAAATCAAATCGTGAATACATTTAAATTTAACAGATTCTGGAAATTAAAAAAAATATATAAGTATAAATCATTTTCAATGTATTCCTGGGATAAATATAAAATTTCATACATAAATAATAAAACAGACATGTCTTTAACCGGAAAGAGAAAAATATTACAATGAAAGAAATGTATTTGTACGCACGCAAGGAGAGCAAATGATTCTCAAATTGTTGTCGTTAATCGATTTGTTCCTACAAAATAAATGTTTGATTTAGATTAGCCTGTTGTTCTGTTCTAACATATTTAAAACTTTATACAACACGATAATATACATTCATTTCATTTAATTTATTAGATATCTCATCATTTTAGAAAAAATCATATGAACGTGATATATATTAGATAGCCACCGGGATAGAAGGATGATGGATATAAATGCTAGGACCTAGAAAATATACCTCCAGGGTTAATACCTCAGAAAACGATCTAAAATCGCTAGCTTTAATATCGGATTTAGTCAACTGCTTTTTAAAAACTAGCTTTAAAGTACGCATGCAATTTTTCTTTAGTAATCAATAGTTTTATAAGCAAATGGCACAGCGAAAGTTATATTTCAAATGTAAATTTGAAAACATAAAAGAAAACCAAAAGGACATAGTTATACAATCTTTTAATTATGATATAAGCCATAAAAACAATAAAGCGACTACTTGTGTAGATAAAGAAGTGCTTGAGAGAGAAGTGCAATAGATAGACTTCGTGTGATAAAACGGGGAGACAATCCCTTTTATATATTACTAGCGGGGCAACCCGGCGTTGCGCGGGACCGTATACACAATGAAAAAATTGAATTTGGTTTTGTAATATATTTATTATTCTTATGAGAGAGGAATTTTGTATGTTTATTGTTTATGTATCATTTGCTATTTCGAGCAAAATAATATTTTACCTACATAAGACGGGTATTACACATGAAATAACGGTATCTTACGTAGGGTAGGTAATTTACAGCATGCATATGCAAGGACAGGTAATATACAACCCATTTATGTCATCAAATCCCAAGCGATGCCAGTTATTTTGCTAATAGATATTCTCATCTATTTATTCAATCCCGGGCAACGCTGGGTGTTTTGCTACTATATATCTCAATCAATCTCATAAAATCCTGGGTGACGCAAGGTATTCTGTTAATATATATTTCAATCAATCTAGTTCAATCCAAGGAAACGCCAAGTATTCTGCTAGTATATATTTGCATCTATCTCATTACATCCCAGCTGACCATGTATTCTGCTTGCATACATTTGCATGTATCTCATTGAATCCAGAGTGACTCCTGGTAATCTGTAAGTATATATGTTGACGTATCTCGTTTAATCCTATAATTCTTGGATTGTTACACATTTCGACAATTTAATGCACATTATCGCTCACCTGTCTAAAATAATAACTTTAAGACATTGCATTGGTTGGTTTTTCATTACAAACACATCATCCAAATAACTCACATTTCATCATTTTTCATAATTTTTTGATATGTTACTAATCTCAACAACCATGTCACATGATTTAACTTACATTATTGCCTCCACTCTTACTAAAATAATTGTATATTAATCTAATGGATTTCGACAATGAAGCTACATCTAAGGGGGTCACTTGCATATTATAACAATGATTGTATATTAATCTAATGGAATCTGATAAAGAAGCTACATCCAAGGGAGGTCATTTGCATATTGTAACATATATATTGCGCAAGCACCTTCTAAATTTTTCACATCGGACTTATTCTGCACAAGCACCTTCTAAAATTTTCAAATTGGATCTATACTGCACAAGCACTTTATAACTTTTTTCAAATTGAACCTATACTGCAAAAGCACCGTCTAAATTTTTCAAATCGGACCTATACTGCACAAGCACCTTTAAAATTGTCAAATGTGACCTTTACTGCACAAGCACCTTAAAAATTGTCAAATCGGCCTATAATCAACAAACACCTTCAAAATGGTCAAATCGGACCTATAATGCACAAGCACCATCAAATATTTTCAAATCGGACCTATACTGCACAAGCACATTCAAAATTGTCGAATCGAACTTATACTTCACCTATATCATACAATCCCAGGCGACACTTGGTATTCTGCTAGTACACATCCACCTATGTCATACAATCCCGGGCGACGCCGAGATCACTTGCCTATTATAGCAATGATTGTATAGTAATCTAATGGAATTTCACAATGAATCTACACCCAAGGGAGGTCACTTGCATATTATAATGATTGTATTATTCTAATAGAATTTGACAATGAAGCTACATCCATGGGAGGTAACTTACATATCATACCAATTATTTTATATTAATCTAATTGTATTCCACAATGAAGCTACATCCAAAGGATGTCACTTACATATTATGAGAATGACTATATATATTAATCTAATGGTATTCAACAATGAAGTTACATCCAAGGGAGGTCAATTATATATTATGACAATGATTGTATATTATTCTAATGGTAGTCAACAATGAAGCTACACCCAAGGGAGGTCACTTACATGTTATGACAATGATAGTATATTAATTTAATGGAATTCGACAATAAGGCTACACCCAAGGTAGTTCACTCGCATATTATAACAATGATTATATATTAATCTAATGGAATTCGACAATGAATCTACATCAAAGAGGGGTCACTTGCATATTACCCCAATGGTTGTATATTAATCTAACGGTATTCCATAATGACGCTAAATCCAAGGAAGGTAAGTTGAATATTATCACAATGAGTGTATATTAATCTAGTGGTATTTGACAATAACGCTACATCCAAGGGAGGTCACTTGCATATAATAACAATGATTCTATATAAATCTAAATGAATTCGACAATGAAGCTACACTCAAGGCAGGGCACTTATATATTGTAACAATGATTGTATATTAATCTAATGGAATTCGACAATGAAGCTACACTCAAGTGAGGTCACTTGCATATTATAACAATTATTGTATATTAATATAAAGGAATCCGACAATGAAGATACACCCAAGGGAGGAAACTTGCATATTATAACAATGATTGTATATTAATCTAATTGTAACTAATAATGAAGCTACATAAAAGGGAGGTCACTTGCATATTGTAACATATATACTGCGTAAGAACCGTCTAATTTTTTCAAATTGGGCCTATAATGCAAAAGCACCTTCTAAATTTTTCAAATTGGACCTATACTGCACAAGCACCGTCTAAATTTTTCAAATCGGACTTATACTGCACAAGCACTTTCAAAATTGTTAAATGGGATCTATACTGCACAAGCACCTTCAAAATTGTCAAATTGGCCTATAATCCACAAGCAGCTTCAAAATTGTCAAATCGGACCTATAATGCACAAGAACCATCAACATTTTTCAAATCGGACCTATACTGCACAAGCACCTTCGAAATTGTCGAATGGGACCTATAATGCACAAGCACCTTAAAATTTTTTACCTCGAACATAGACTGCACAAGCACCTACTAAATTTTTCGAATTGGACCTATACTGCACAAGCCCCTTCAAAATTGTCAAATGGGACCTATACAACACAAGGTCCTTCAAAATTGTCAAATCGGCCTATAATCCACAAGCACCTTCAAAATTGTCAAATCGGACCTATAATGCACAAGTACCATCAACATTTTTCAAATCGGACCTATACTGCAGAAGCACCCTCAAAATTGTCGAATTGGACGTATACTTCACCTATATCATACAATCACAGGCGGCACTTAGTATTCTGCTAGTACACATCCACCTATGTCATACAATCCCGGGTGACGCCGGTTGTTCTGCTAGTACATATACACCTACTTTATCCAATCCTGGGCTATGCCGGGTATTTTGCTAGTACACATATGAAGCTACACTCAAAGCAGGTCACTTGCATATTATAACAATGATTGTATATTAATATAATGGAATTCAACAATGAAGCTGCATCCAAGGGTGGTCACTTGAATATTATAACAATGAGTGTATATTAATCTAATGAAATCTGATAATGAAGCTACATCCAAGGGAGGTCACTCGCATATTGTAACATATATACTGCGCAAGCACCTTCTAAATTTTTCACATCTGATCTATAATGCACAAGCACCTTCTATTTTTTTCAAATTGGACCTATACTGCACACGCACTTTATAAATTATTAAACTTGCACCTAAACTGCACAAGCACCTTCTAAATTTTTCACATCAGACCTATACTGCACAAGCACCTTCAAAATTGTCGAATGGGACCTATAATGCACAGGCACCTTAAAAATTTTCACATCGGACGTATACTGCACAAGCACCTTCTAATTTTTTCAAATTGGACCTATACTGCACAAGCCCCTTCAAAATTGTCAAATGGGACTTATACTGCACAAGCACCTTAAAAATTGTCAAATCGGCCTATAATCCACAAGCACCTTCCAAATTCTCAAATCAGACCTATAATGCACAAGCACCATCAAAATTTTTCCAGTCGGACCTATACTGCAGAAGCACCCTCAAAATTGTCGAATCAGACATATACTTCACCTATATCATACAATCCCAGGCGACACTTGGTATTCTTCTAGTACACATCCACCTATCTCATACAATCCCGATAGACGCCGGTTGTTCTGCTAGTGCATGAACATCTATTGTATCCAATGCTGGGCTATGCCAGGTATTTTGCTAGTACAGATACCCACCTATGTAGTCCATCCCGCGCAACACTGGGCATTTGGCTAGTACATACATCAACCAATTTTTTTACCAATCGCGGGCGTCGCCGAGTGTTCTTTCAATCCCAGGCCATGCCGGGTAATCAGCTAGTATATATGTCATGCTAGTGCTATGTCATTCTATTACAGGCGACGCTGGGTACTTTGCTCCTACATATGCACCACCTCATGCTCTGTCCCTTCCTCCCTCTCTCCAATAAACATCTTTTTTTTTTTTACTTGGTCGTTTGGCCGAGATCAAAGTGTAGTATCTGTCCCGGAAGATACTGCAAGCAAAGACCATATGTGGGGGAAACCCCACATATAAGACCTTGGTCAATGAAGGGGCAACCCTTCATACCAATTGTCACTATCCAGCTCCCCTACTCCCCGGGGAGTTGGTCCCCATTTCCCCTTCACTCCTCACTTTAAAAATCGGCCTTGTGCCTAATTTGCTCGGTGGGGGAGCAAATAAATACCATCTGTCCCGGAAGATACTGCACTTAAGATAATTTGTACCAGTCAATGGAGGGGAAACCCTCTATACTGGGACAATTATTATTTTTGGTAACCAGAGTGACCCCT
Organism: Euprymna scolopes; assembly: GCF_053919585.1. Taxonomy (NCBI): domain Eukaryota; kingdom Metazoa; phylum Mollusca; class Cephalopoda; order Sepiida; family Sepiolidae; genus Euprymna; species Euprymna scolopes. The sequence goes on along the minus strand of NC_136482.1, from coordinate 106,912,807 downwards.
TTTAGGGGAGCTGGTTTTTACCTCACATTAAAAACGGCCTTGTGCCTAATTTGCTCAGTGGGGGAGCAAATAAATACCATCTGTTCCGGCAGATACTGCACTTAAGATAATTTGTACCAGTCAATGGAGGAGAAACCCTCTATACTGGGACAATTATTATTTTTGGTAACCAGAGTGCCCCCTTTTTGCCTACTTTTAGGGGAGCTGGTTTTTACCTCATATTAAAAACGGCCTTGTGCCTAATTTGCTCAGTGGGGGAGCAAATAAATACCATCTGTTCCGGCAGATACTGCACTTAAGATAATTTGTACCAGTCAATGGAGGGGAAACACTCTATACTGGGACAATTATTATTTTTGGTAACCAGAGTGACCCCTTTTAGGGGAGCTGGTTTTTACCTCACATTAAAAACGGCCTTGTGCCTAATTTGCTCAGTGGGGGAGCAAATAAATACCATCTGTTCCGGCAGATACTGCAACTTATGACTAGCTATGACTAGCAAAGACCAGATGTGGGGGAAACCCCACATGCCTGACATTTAACCAGCTCCCATTTCCCACCTCTCGGGAGCTGGTCCCCTTTTCCCCTTCCCCCTCCCTTCACTCCTCACATTACAAATCGGCCTTGTGCCTAATTTGCTCGGTGGGGGAGCAAATAAATACCATCTGTTCCGGCAGATGTTGCGCTTGGGATGGTTTGTGCCGGTCAATGGAGGGGAGACCCTCTATACTGGAACAATTATATACTATGATGTGGGGGCAACCCTACATGCCTGACCTGTAACCAGCTCCCATTTCCCACCTCTAGGGAGCTGGTCCCCTTTTCCCTTCCCCCTTCCTTCACTCCTAAATTGGCCTTGTGCCTAATTTGCTCAGTGGGGGAGCAAATAAATACCATCTGTTCCGGCAGATACTGCACTTAAGATAATTTGTACCAGTCAATGGAGGGGAAACACTCTATACTGGGACAATTATTATTTTTGGTAACCAGAGTGACCCCTTTTAGGGGAGCTTGTTTTTACCTCACATTAAAAATGGCCTTGTGCCTAATTTGCTCAGTGGGGGAGCAAATAAATACCATCTGTTCCGGCAGATACTGCAACTTATGACTAGCTATGACTAGCAAAGACCAGATGTGGGGGAAACCCCACATGCCTGACATTTAACCAGCTCCCATTTCCCACCTCTCGGGAGCTGGTCCCCTTTTCCCCTTCCCCCTCCCTTCACTCCTCACATTAAAAATCGGCCTTGTGCCTAATTTGCTCGGTGGGGGAGCAAATAAATACCATCTGTTCCGGCAGATGTTGCGCTTGGGATGGTTTGTGCCGGTCAATGGAGGGGAGACCCTCTATACTGGAACAATTATTATTTTTGGTAACCAGAGTGCCCCCTTTTTGCCTACTTTTAGGGGAGCTGGTTTTTACTTCACATTAAAAACGGCCTTGTGCCTAATTTGATCAGTGGGGGAGCAAATAAACACCATCTGTTCCGGCAGATGCTGCACTTAAGATAATTTTTACCAGTCAATGGAGGGGAAACCCTCTATACTGGGACATTTATTATTTTTGGTAACCAGAGTGCCCCCTTTTTGCCTACTTTTAGGGGAGCTGGTTTTTACCTCACATTAAAAACGGCCTTGTGCCTAATTTGATCAGTGAAGGAGCAAATAAACACCATCTGTTCCGGCAGATACTGCAAGCTATGACTAGCTATGACTAGCTATGATTAGCAAAGACCAGATGTGGGGGCAACCCCACATGCCTGACCATTAACCAGCTCCCATTTCCCACCTCTCGGGAGCTGGTCCCCTTTTTCCCTTCCCCCTCCCTTCACTCCTCACATTAAAAATCGGCCTTGTGCCTAATTTTCTCGGTGGGGGAGCAAATAAACACCATCTGTTCCGGCAGATGCTTCAAGCTATGACTAGCTATGACTAGCAAGGACCAGATGTGGGGGCAGCCCCACATGCCTGACCATTAACCAGCTCCCATTTCCAACCCCTCGGGAGCTGGTCTCCCTTTTCCCTTCCCCCTCCCTTCACTCCTCACATTAAAAATCGGCCTTTTGCCTAATTTGCTCGGTGGGGGAGCAAATAAATACCATCTGTTCCGGCAGATACTGCAAGCTATGACTAGCTTTGACTAGCAAAGACCAGATGTGGGGGCAACCCCACATGCCTGACCTTTAACCAGCTCCCATTTCTCACCTCTTGGGAGCTGGTCCCCTTTTTCCCTTCCCCCTACCTTCACTCCTCACATTAAAAATCGGCCTTGTGCCTTATTTGCTCGGTGGGGGAGCAAATAAATACCATCTGTTCCGGCAGATACTGCACTTAAGATGGTTTGTACCAGTCAATGGAGGGAAGACCCTCTATACTGGGAATATTATTATTTTTGGTAACCAGAGTGCCCCCTTTTTGCCTACTTTTAGGGGAGCTGGTTTTTACCTCACATTAAAAACGGCCTTGTGCCTAATTTGCTCAGTGGGGGAGCAAATAAATACCATCTGTTCCGGCAGATACTGCAAGCTATGACTAGCTAGGACTAGCTATGACTAGCAAAGACCAGATGTGGGGGCAACCCCACATGCCTGACCATTAACCAGCTCCCATTTCCCACCTCTCGGGAGCTTGTCCCCTTTTCCCTTCCCCCTCCCTTCACTCCTCACATTAAAAATTGGCCTTGTGCCTAATTTGCTCGGTGGGGGAGCAAATAAATACACTCTGTTCCGGCAGATACTGCAAGCTATGACTAGCTAGGACTAGCTATGACTAGCAAAGACCAGATGTGGGGGCAACCCCACATGCCTGACCTTTAACCAGCTCCCATTTCCCACCTCTCGGGAGCTGGTCCCCCCCTTTCCCTTCCCCCTCCCTTCACTCCTCACATTAAAAATTGGCCTTGTGCCTAATTTGCTCGGTGGGGGAGCAAAAAAATACCATCTCTTCCGGCAGATACTGCAAGCTATGACTAGCTTTGACTAGCAAAGACCAGATGTGGGGGCAACCCCACATGCCTGACCTTTAACCAGCTCCCATTTCTCACCTCTTGGGAGCTGGTCCCCTTTTTCCCTTCCCCCTCCCTTCACTCCTCACATTAAAAATCGGCCTTGTGCCTTATTTGCTCGGTGGGGGAGCAAATAAATACCATCTGTTCCGGCAGATACTGCACTTAAGATGGTTTGTACCAGTCAATGGAGGGGAGACCCTCTATACTGGGACAATTATTATTTTTGGTAACCAGAGTGCCCCCTTTTTGCCTACTTTTAGGGGAGCTGGTTTTTACCTCACATTAAAAACGGCCTTGTGCCTAATTTGCTCAGGGGGGGAGCAAATAAATACCATCGGTCTCAGTGCTTACTGCGGTCTGCCTCAACGCCGGTTGTGAGCTCTTAAACCGTTGGTTTAGAGTTTTTTCGCTTGTCTCTTGCAAGGACCAGCGTCTTCTTTGGGGATTTGGACCCGCAAAGACCTTTTTTTATTGTTTTCTTTGTTGTTGTTATTGCCCATCCTGGGCAACTATTCACTGTTGTTTTCCTTCTTTTTTGTAGATAGTCCGGGGTCCAGCTAGCACTTAAGCAGCCGGCAGGGCCAAGGGAAACCGACATGCCTTTTTAGGCGAAGGTCCCCTTGGTTTCCGAATCGGCCGGTGCTTAGCCGGGCCTTGGGCCAACAAATAGATGGAGCAGGCCTCTGCTCCTGCCACCTTGGGGGACGCCACAGGTGTAGTTGTCGTGAAGGGACCGGGAGGTGCCGTCCCGCAAGGCACCCTCAGTTCGAGAAGGGTTCCCGGGGTCGCCACCCCTGAGTCGTTAAGCGTAGCGTCGGCGTCCGGAACGAGAGCGGGGTTCGCCGCCCCCAGTTATATATAAACTCTGAAATCTACCTCTCACTCATATTCTATACTGATACTGTATGGTTGATAGGGGTAAATTCCGAACACTTATATCAGATATACCTCTGCACTCCATGTTTAAAAAGAACATGGTTTCCAGAGTATTTGATCTGGGAGAATGGGTAATTGTCGGTATAGACCGCTTTTAACCTCCAGCAAATTTCAGCAAAAGCATAACTATCAGCTGTGGTCTATCCCAGAATGTGCCGCTGTCATTTCGTACAGAAATCACCATTTCTCTTGCTACCAATAGATGTTGTAAAGTCTAAACAATATTTAGGACTGCCAGTAATGATGATAAAAGAAGAATAAAGAATGCAAGAATTCCGTATGCTCACTAAGTCAAATGTAAAGTACTGAACGGCGGCTTAATTTCCACCGGTTTTAGAAAATAATAAAAGCTACTTCTCTATCCCCACTATCATCAATTAACCTGAGCTGATTTTCTCAGCATCTCACAAAACAAAACTCTTTGTCAAGAGCTTATCCGCAAATTCTACCCTTTGCGTTCTGGTCCGCTTCTCTTCCGTATTAACTTTTGTGCCTCAGAATACACTATGCGACATACAGATATTTGTACGTGATTTTGCTAAGCTTATTTATTTCAGTAAAGTAGCTGGCCCTGAGAAAGCTTCAACCGGAACTGGATCTAATATTTACAAAGCTGTTTAAATGTTGCTTTGGGGGGAAATGCTTCCCAACACCCTGGAAAACTTCACCAGGCTGTCCCGTATTTAAACTCTGTAGATCGGTCATCTCACACTCAATGGAGACTAATCAGTCTCCTGTGAATAATAAGTTGCTGTAATATTTGATAAACACAAAGGTGTTCAACTACCTCAGCAAAAATATACCTGCTCAGTGACAAGCAATATAGTTTCAATTCTGTGAGATTTACAGCTAATGTATGTTATACTACACAGGATTAGTGATTCACTTGACAGAGGTTTCATTTCTGGTGAAGGAACTATTTACATATCAAAGGTTTTTGATAGAGTATGGCATAAACGTCTACTTTACATTATCTCAAGCTATGGAGTAGCTGAAAATGTCCTCTCAATTATTAAATTCATTCTTCCTAATAGGCCTAAGAGAGTAGTCGTCGATATGCAGAAATCAGGACCTCGCAGTAGTAAACGCTCACGTCTCTTATGGTTCCATCCTGGACCTAAATCTCTAGCTGATCCTCACTGATATCATACCTAACATACTTAGATAATTCGTAGATATTCACGCAGATGACACCACACTCTATAGAAAAGCTTCAAAGGTCGCAATGACGCAATGACCAATATCTTTCTGATTTTCTCTCTTAAGACTATGAGAACGCGGTGCAATTGGATAAACGGTTACTAGTTGATTTTAAAGCATTGAAAATCAAGTTTCTCTCCATTTCATCATAGTCGGTCTGCCACCCCCATCACACGCCGATTGAAATGAATGGCTCCTGTCTTTAGAAAGCTCCATGTCTTGAAAAGCATCTGAGATGAATCTTCACTCCTGATCTGAAATGAAACACATGCATCAAAGTTGTTACCCAGATCGCTGGAAAAATAGTTGAATCAATGTACTAATCCAGTATGTATCTCACTGTTCGTGCAATCTACTATATGTATAATTAGGTACGTTACTAAGTGAAGTACTCTTGCCATATCTAGCCAAAATCTGTTTGGCGCTCTCTATCCAGTTCTGATAGAGTTAAAAACGGGACTAAAACATAGAAGGTGATGCCCTTTTCTCTTGTCTGCAAACTCTTTTACACAGAAGAGTCATTGCGAATCTTTCTTTGCTCTATTATTATCATGAAAAATGTTTTATTGGACTTTCACAAAATCCTCGACTAGCTACAACCACTATAAATGATCCCCCACTCTCTATGTGTACCTTAATTTAGACGCAGATTCCATGGGCAAAGTTTATTTCCGAGAACTGCCCGCTTGTGGAACACTGATAGGCTGGGTTCTTTCCCGATTGAATACAAAATGGTAGCTTTCAAACCGAATGTAAACAAGTCCTTGTTGATCCGTTCAGGTAAATAATCCAATTCTACCCAATTTACACCATTAACGATTACTACACAATAACCTTACATCTATTAACCCTTATCCTAGAATGGGCTTCGGGACTTGATAATTGATGACCCTCAAGTAAAAAATATTTTCCCCTTCTCTATATTTAAATTAGTGAATTTTGAGCAAAATATATCACACCCCCTCAGAATTATAACATTGGATATGCTGAAGTGATATTTAATTTATGTTTACGGTGAAGTCGAGAGTAAGAAATGTTTCTGTTATAGACACTGAAATGATGCAGGGTTTCATAAGAGCCAAGGATTTGTCCATGTACTACATTACACCTAATCATTTCAGAAATGAGTATTACCATATGTGTGATTGTGCACATATAAATATCGATCTGTTAGGTTAAAATGACTTATGGCACTGCGTGTATGTGTGTTAATTCGTCCCCTATGACCTAGAAAACGGCTGGGCTGATTTTTTTATTTTACACGAAGGTACTTTATGTATATGGATTTTTTTTTATTCTCAGGTTTGTATCGAGATGCGTCTGATATGTATCGAAAATCTACAATCGAAAAAATGATTAAAAATGGAATGAAATTTCAGTAAACGTTAACACCTTTCTACATGCTAACGTCTGAGAAGTTTTATCATGGCACAAGCAGAAAGGCCCAGCCTATAAAATCATCTGTAAATTCTTCAAATGCAGGGGCATGTTTAAACTGAATGTTTCATTTTAGTGCACCATTGAACCATGATGCTTGACGTTTGTACGTTTAGCTTTAATTCATGTTTTTATGTACAAATACTTTCATTAAATACACAGTTTATTTTTTTATGAGACAGGGGTTCGTTCAAAATATTTATCTGTTTATGGCAAAATTAAACGATGAGACCTGTCGCTAGCATTTTAAATTGTTAGTGAAGGCATTGTTAGCAGATAATTTTATAAAATCAATAGTAGATACTTTATAATTCAATGTACTCTACAATGTATTGTGAACTAGGTAACTACGAGAAGGCATGTGAAACTTTCTCTGAATACATTGCGTCAGTGGTTTAAGCTAGAACAAACAATCGATTTGAATAAAAAATGGGCCGTTTCACCAATTTCGAGTACATTAAATGCATGGGCGTATGGAACATTTTGTTGAGACTCATTGAATCTCGAACAACAGGACAACATCGTCTCACCCTGCTCGTAAGACTATATATATATATATATATATATATATATATATACATATGATGATTGCAACGTCTTGTCAGACGAGAGCCACTCCCTCAGTCACTAAAAGTCCATGTTCCCGAATATGACTTTTTAGCCCCTCAAGCAGACATGACACTGAAAACGCTCACTGATGTGTATGAGTTTAACAGCAGCGGAACCTGTATTATCATGGGGTTTCATGTGATTAACCAAACCTGCCTTCGACAACAGAGCCCGATCACACACCTTACAGATCCAGAGATCTCCATGGTTGGGCGGCAAGGTTTGGCATTTCCTACATGCTCTCTTAAGCTTCTCTCGGTCTATTTTGGCTGCTTCATAGTGTTCTGCACCCCTGTATATCAGTGTCCTCCATTGCTTGCGATCATACGCTAGGGACTCCCAACTGTCAACAGGAATATGAAAGCTCACCAGACTCTCCTTGATGCTATCACGAAAACGTTTTTTGGGTTTGTGCTGGGGTCTTTTTCCAAGAAAGAGCTCACCAGAGAACAATTGTTTTAGGAGACGATAGTCTTCAAACCGGATGAGATGACCCGCCCAACGCAACTGGTTCTTAATAACAATGGTAGAAATACTGGTTGTTTTGGCCTTTTTTAAGACATGTATCAGGGACAAAGCTATACCACTTTAAACCAAGCATGTGTCTAAGGCAGTGCTGATGGAACCTCTTGAGCAATTCTATATGTGTCCGGTACAAGGTCCAAGTTTCAGATGCGTAGAGTAGGGATGGTACTACACATGCTTGATATACTCAAATTTTAGTTGTCAGAGTCAGATCACCGTCAGACCAGACTTTATCTTGTAGCCTTCCAAAAGCATTAGATGCCTTGCTGATTCTCTGTCTTATTTCCGCATTAAGAGTGCCATCATTTGATAAGGCACTCCCAAGGTAGACAAAAATTTTTACGACTTCAAGGCGCTTTCCACAGACAAAGATATCATGTTTCACATACAGATCATTGGGAGCGGGAGTGTACATGACTTTAGTTTTCTTAATGCTAACTGTCAGTCCGAAGCAGGTACAAACATTTGTAAAGAGATCCATCACTAGTTACATATCTACTGGGGAGTGTGTTAGCAGGTCAGCATCATCAGCATACAACAGTTCCCTAACAAGTCCATCACTAACAAGTGTTTTGGCTTGGAATCTTCTGAGGTTGAACACCTTTCCAGCCGTTCGGAATCTAATATAAACACCCATATCACAATCGTGGAAACTATACCAGAGGACAGCAGTCAAATAGAGCGAAAACAATGTTGGTGCAGCTATATCACCCTGCTTCACACCATTATCAATGGGGAATTCTTCCGAAAGCTGACCATTCAAGTTGACGCGACCTTTCATACTATGATGAAGTTGCTTGAACTTGTCTGTAAAAGCAGGTGTACAGCCAAATTTTTCCAGCACTTTCCAGAGAGCCTCACGGTTGACTGTGTCAAACGCCTTGGTTAAGTCCACAAACACCTGGCAAAGAGGCATACGCTGTTCAATACATTTTTCCAAGAGCTGTCTAGCAGAAAACTCCATATTCACAGTTCCTCGCCCACCTCTAAAACCAGACTGGGATTCCGGAAGGATATTAGGACATACATACTTTTCCAATCGGTTTAGCAAGAGCCGTGCAAATACCTTTCCAACGACACTCAGCAGCGAGATACCTCGATAATTTCCACGATCAGATCTTGTACCCTTTCCTATGTACAACATAACCCAGAGGGCATCTACCCAATCTTGGGCAACCGGGTCACCCTGCCATACTGACAGTATCAAAGAGTGGACCACACAATGTACATTGACACCACCATGTATCAGCAGCTCAACAGGGATGCCATCCAGCCCAGGGGCTTTGTTCGAGTTTATCTGTTTTATGCAGTCAACTGTTTCCACAAGAGTCGGTTCAACATCAAGTTCTGGACAAAAGGAACATTGAGGGATACTTTCTATAGCAGAAACATCAACATTGGATGGGTTATGAAAAAGATCATGAAAGTGTTCATGCCATCGATGCTTAATTTCATCTGAGGTTTTCAGCAAGGTTTTCCCGTCCTTCGCCAGGAGTGGTGTAGTTGAAGAGGATTTCGGACCATAAGCCTGATGAAGCAAAGTGTAGAATGTCTTGACATCTCTGTGATCGTAGGCAGTCTGTATCTCCCTGGAGAGGTTAGACCACCATTTGTTTTTTTATTTGGCGCACACAACACTGAACCTCACTCCTAACAGAAGAAAAGTGGGCAGCGAGCGCTGGCTCGTTCAGAGGTGAAGAGTTGAGAAGTTTCAAATAAGCTTTCCGCTTTCTATCAATTTGAGGCCTAATTTGATCGAAATTATCAGCAAAGCAATCTCTATGTCTGGGAACCTTCAATCCAAGAACTTCAACACCTTTTTGGTATATTGTATCTCTTACTGTCTCCCAGTCACAATCTGAGAAATCCACCTGGTTGAAAGCAGATTTCAAGGAACTTCGTACGACTGGATCCTTCAATTTGGAAACATCAATACGTTTAGGCACTTTGACACCATTGAAACGGCTTTTTTTGCGAACTGTAATTCTCAGTTATGCTCTGACCATTAAATGATCAGTACCACAATCAGCACCACGCATTACTCTAACTTTGCAAACATTTCCAAAATCACCACGTCTACACATCAAGCAAATGGCCATGTTTAGATTGGGGATGGAACCAGGTCTCCTTGTGTTTCTGGTGGGAAAAAGTGTTGGTGATAACAAGATTTAGTTCACTGCAGCGATGGAGAAGCAGCATACCATTTGAATCGACTCTACCAATGCCATATGGACCCAATGGAGACCAAGTCTCATTGTCTGATCCAACCCGTGCATTGAAGTCACCAAGAACCACCAAACTCTCAGCGCTTGGCAAACCGGTGATAACAGATCTAAGCATATGGTAAAAGGACGTAATATCGTCTTCAGGCAAAGTAAGAGTCGGCGCATAGACAGAAAGAACATTCATATAACGACCAGCAGCAAGGGGTATTCTCAATGTCCTTGCACGATCATTTATGGCTACTGGCTGTTCGATCTTGTCAATTAAGGAGTTCTTAACTGCAAAACCAACACCAGCCTCACGCCTCTCCTTTTCAGCTCTACCAGACCAGAAGATCGTGTAGCCCGACTCGCGCTCAACCAGTTGAGCCTCACCTGCGAAACGTGTTTCAGAGAGTGCAGCAATGTCTATATTGTGTCTTTGCAATTCCTTAGTCAAAATTGCAGTCTTCCGTTCTAGTCTTTTACCATTGTCAATAAGTGTTCTTACATTTCAGCAACAAAGCTTGAGTGGGTGTCGTTTAGCATAATATCTTTTGTTCCTGTTTATATGGACAGCCATCGCCAATAGGACTTTTCTTTCTTTTATTTATTTTTTTTTTTGACAAATGTCTGAGGAAGTATCTGTGCAAAGATGTTATTCCAGAGATTTAGCTTTGTACGACAGCTAGTCTCTCTCTCGGTTCAAAATGTTGATATCCAGCAACAAGCAGTAGCAAGATAGCCAGCAACAAATCAAACTGCAGACCAGCTTAATGCGGGTACTGGTCTTCCGCTTAGTTTTTTAGATCAGAGATTTGCTTCTCCTAGAGAGGCTTCCTTCACCATGGCTTTCTGGAGCTCTCTCCACTCCAGATAAAACAAAACCCACGCATGCAACATGTTTGTTTTGTTTTTTGTTTTTTTGTTATTTCTTTTATTTTTATCTTTTATTTTTAAAATCGAGAGAAGCGTTAAAAAAAACGAAAATAAAACGGTATAATTCCTCAATGGTTATGACGATAGTGATGATGTTACAATTCAATAAATACACACGATAATAAACATGAAAAGAAATCCACAGATGCAAAACGTAAAACAAACCAGTCAAGAATCTCGATGTTTTTGTTGCTGTTATTTTTTTTTTTAATTTACATACATACATACATACATACATACATAATACGCACTGTGTCAATACACACATTTTATCGGCTACGAATAATGAGATTCCTTACATTTGACACATGGTAAATTACCGTATGTGTATATACGCAAATTATTTTTTTGTATGGCAGATGCATGTGTTTTACCAATGTGTGCATATGTGTAATTTTTCTTTGTAAATATATGTGTTGGGAATATTGTGTGCGCGTGCTTATGTGTGATTTATTGTCGTTCAATTTGATTAGAGTATTTCGAACAATTCCTTGGTGAACTAATAAAAACATAACAAGGCAAGTAAACATCTGCCCTGTTCGTTAAACTGTTTTGCTGCAGATTGCATTGCTTGATTACTAAAGTAAATAATACGTTAACAACGATAACAAAACAACAATGTAAAATATCCAATGGTTACCATAAGCCATCATTTATTGAAAGAACTGTTTTTTTTTTTTTGCTATTAATTAGATTAAGTGAAAAACAGATATTCGCTTCAAATACGAATCTTGTCATATCTAAGACAAAATGTCAAAAATAAAATAAAATATATTCTTTACTACAAAGACGAACTCCTAGCAGCTACGTAAACCACATTATGAATACACACATTCTATGTCAATCCTAAAAAATATTGTTTCTCTATGATTTTTTTAACTCAATTGACATAACTTATCAAGGTCAGAAGGTCATTTTAGAAAAAAAACAAACCTTATAAGTGTTAAGTGAATGGTTATACAGCAACATGCTGATCATTAATGGCGGATATCGAGCCGAGTTTAATTATTTAAGCAGATGCCTCAATAATACCTTATTTACATTGGAATGGAAAACGGCCATGTTATAAATAATGAGAAAGCAGGTATATGACATTTTGTTTCACAGATGGACAACTTATGAAATAACCTGTGCTCATGGTTTAGGTTTAGGCACAAACAGGGAGTAAGCGTAAAAAAGTAAACGAAAGTTTAGGCACAGACAGGGATTAAGCGAAATTGCTGACACTTGTTGTAACCAGACGACTTGGTTGATTGGTTCGTTTGTTTTATAGCATATCGACCTTTTTCGGCTTATTCAATGCCGAATTTAGAAATTAAAAAAAAAAAATTGTTCATGCTACAAGTTTTTTTTATTATATATCTTTAAAGATTTGCCTATAATGTGTATATGGTTGTTTTGTTTTGCGGCACATAAACGTTTTTAAAAATATTAATATTTTTCCAAAGTGTTCATGGCTTAAGTTCTTTCTATGTCCAAATATTTATTCACAGTGATTAATTTGGTTGTTTTGTAGTGAAAATTGTTATGTATTCAATTATTGTTTCGCAAATGGAAAGGAAAATATAATAAAGTAAATGTTTTATGCATTTAACACGACATCTTTGGAAAGGTTGATCTGGTAGAATCAGTTTCTCTACAGTTTTTTCATTAACAGTAAGGTTTGTCTTTCTTCTATTTATTTGCTCACACTCGCACGAAAACAAAATTAGACACAAGGTTGTTGTTATGTGGAAAAATCATTATCTCCCTCTTAAAATGATACACTTGATTTGCAGAACATTTAACATTATCTGAAACTAGAATTCTCTCCCCTTACCTTGACTGAGAAAAGATTAGGTTACGTGCAGAATGAGTAAAGATAATACACATTATTCACAACCGAAACCTTTGTTACGTAAGACACAAATGTATTCTGATAATATCCCATACACGTATTCATTTGTAAAAATCATATTTTACATTTATAGATGGTGGGAATCATCAATAATTTTTCTAAACCTTCTTAAAAAATTAATAAATAACTTAAACCGTAATCGAGCCCAACCCAAAGACGCGTTATATTGGTTACTACAGCGACATTTCAATAACGATACCATTATTTTCCTCTGATGGCCGTAAAGTAGTTTCTAAGACCCGGCTTAGGATTAAGCCTCTGTCTCGGGGCCCGTTGGAAAACATTTCCACATTTATTCAAAAATTTTTCTTGCATGTTGACTCTATAATATCTTTCTGTTGATTTTTCTAGTAATTTTTGGGTTATATTTTGTATTGTAGGCATGATACCTGCTCACTATAAAGAGGTGAAATCAGCAAGGACTAATAAGTACTTAATTATAGTTTGAATAAGTATAACATAGCGGTGCTTTCATGAGTTAGATTTATAGAAACACAAATGTGATAGTAGAGACGATTTCCTGCATGGCGGGTTGTTGCAAGACAGGATACCGAAATTGAATAAAGAACGCAAAGTAAGCCAGTGAAATGAACTAATTGTTTCCGAAATGGATTTAACTTAATGCCGAAGTGAGGCAATCTACGTCAGTAGCTATTGTTAGCTGGTGTTGCTTTTGACAAGGATCACATCGAGTGCATGATGATTCAGATCTGTAAAACATTATAATTCTCAGCGTTCAATGGAAGATGGATGAACGTAAGATCGTAGGTAGGCAAAACAAAATAGAAAGATGATAGAATATGACATCAGAATTTCGAGAGCCTTCTACTCCAGTAGTTTTTTCCCCAGAACCGCTAGATTTTGGAATTCCCTTCTGGGTTTCTGCTTCCCCAACTGTACTGACATGCAGAAGTTCAAGTGTAACGTGAACCGACATCTTGCTGCCCAATTCCTTACGTACTATCCTTGAAGCTTATGTTCCTGATAGTAGCCCCCTACATTAAAGTGGCAATGTGCCTTGTTTGGGGTCAACATGTAATTGAAAAAAAAAACAAAAAAAAAACAGACACATTTCGAGAGCGCTGCTTTCACGTCAAAAGAATTAATGTGAATTTTGTATGCCGGGCCTTTCTACTTTTGCGCTAATAAGACTTCCCAAATGCACCTGTGATATTAGGCTTTATATGATGGTAACTTTTGTCAAAATCACATTGTTTCTTTCTTTAATCGGAATTCTATGATCATCGATTTTTATCCGACGCGTTCTGATACCAAATCTATCGAAGCATACTGCCATACCCACAAAGCACATTTATCTAAAATTAAAAAAAAACAATGAGTTGCCGTTTAAGAATCTGTAGGGATCGAAATCACCAACAGAGAGAAAAAAAAGAACTTCTGTTGAGATAGAGATAAGCCGGTAAAATTTGACAAAAATTACACATATTTTTAAAAATGTTATTTCCAATAATTTTAATTTGGAATAATGAGTTTTTAAACATATGTCCAACAACGTTTGTTATGAATAAGTTACTAATGCCTATACTTTCTATTAATTTTATATTTCTAAATTATTCAGTTTTTATTATGACACAATAGAAACATTGAAAAGACATAGGTATAAAAGTAAAGTAGAAATATCTTAGTGATCATTTGTCACATACTTACTTTTAAAAAAATGGGATGCTCTCTTTTAAAAGTAAACAATGCACTAGGTGCGGATGCTAGTCTGTCGTCAAATGTGTGAACACTTATTAAAAGAGTGTTGTTCGCTCAGCCAAATAGAAGGCGAGAAATATGGGAGCATTTGTTTCTAATATAATCATTCCATAATTTTGATTTTGAATAATCAGTTTTATAAGAAAAGTATGAGGAATTCGGATATCAATAAGGACATCAAGTGAAAAGTGTTAATTCTGACTATATGGCTTAGTTCTAAGACCAAGACTAAAACTGTGATACCGCGACACACATACAGTTTACTTTGCATTACATATAGATATGAGTATTAGTATTTAATTAAAACTGCAAACGCTATATTGATGGTTGTAGATTTTAAAACCGGCATTTAGCATATTTTCTTTTTTTTACGAAGAAGATATTTCACGTCATCAACAACCTAGAATTGGATAGCAGCAAACAGCTCCATGTGTTAATATTGTAGTACTATAAACGTACGTATGTCACGGCTTCTAAATTACAAATTATTCGATCGGGAGATTATATATATTTAAAAGGAAGATGACAGGTAAAGACATACCATGTGCATACAATTATTAGTATATATACAATTATTAATATATATAAAATCATTAGTATATATACAATTATTAGTATATATACAATTATTAGTATGTATATACAATTAATAGTATATAGACAATTATTAGTATATATACAATTATTAGTATATATAAATCATTAGTATATATATATATAATTATTAGTATATATATATATAATTATTAGTATATATCCAATTATTAGTATATATAAAATTATTAGTATATAGACAATTATTAGTATATATATATATATATATATATATATATATATATATATATACAATTATTAGTATATAGGCAATTAGTAGTATATATACAATTATAAGTATATATACAATTATTAATATATATATATATACAATTATTAATATATATATACAATTATTAGTATATATACAATTATTAGTGCATATACAATTATTAATATATATATATACAATTATTAACATATATACAATTATTAATATATATATACAATTATTAGAATATATACAATTATTAGTATGTATACACAATTATTAATATGTATATACACGTATTAGTATATAGACAATTATTAGTATACATATACAATCATTAGTATATATACAATTATTAGTATATATAAAATCATTAGTATATATATATACAATTATTAGTATATATAAAATTATTAGTAAATATTATTAGTATATATACAATTATTAATATATATACAATTATTAATATATATATACAATTATTAATATATATATACAATTATTAATATATATACAATTATTAATATATACAATCATTAGTATATATACAATTATTAGTATATATACAATCATTTTTTCCATATTTTTACGTTTTCAGCAGCGCTTGAAAAACTTTATTCTTACATAGCCAAAAATACGAATGAATATCCATCTATTTATCTATCTATATATATATATATATATATATGTATATACAGGGTGTCCATAAAGATCGTGTGCACTTTAAAAAATTCATAACTTTATTTATATTTCCGATTGAAATAATCTATAAACAATGTAATAAAGATTCATGTATCTAGTTTAAGTATACCAGAAAATAAGTAACAATTTTTAGATAAGTAAAAAATAAGTAAAAAATAGTTTCTTTTGTTTTTCAGAATCAATTTGATCCCATGGCTTCAATTGAGTAAAAAGTAAACTGTGTCTTTTCGTTTGCTGTATGAAATCCACTATTACTGTAGAAAGAAAGTTTAGAAGATTTGAGAGCTAGAATAACTAATGTGATTTCAGGCATTACTATAAATCATTTGGCAAATGGTTTTCGTGAATTACAAAATTGTAGTATCCTTTGTATTGTTAATGATGGAGGACATGTGGAAAGTTAAATAAAATTTCAATAAAAGCTTCAAATCCATTTTACAGATTATTTCTATTGCAAATACAAATAAAGTTATACCTTTTTTAAAGTGCACACGGACGTTATAGACACCCTATATATATACACACATATTATCTTTATTAATAATATTTTGATTGCAGAAATTACCCTTTGGACAAAAGTACCGTAGGTTGTCAATAACAGAAGCCACATACATATTTAATACGTCTAAACTAATAGCTACTCTCATATGTTACTTTAGAACGACATTTTACACACATTTAGCTGATATAATGTAATTTTACATTTAATCCTAGCAGCAACGCTATTAAACTCGCATAATTGTTCGACGAATAGTTCCTATTTCCTCACTAAATATAAAGTCCTGCGACTGCCCTCAGTCAAGATCGGAACGAAATATACACATTCTACAGATATTGTGTATGCACACTTTCGTAACTGGGTCCTAAACTCATAGACATAACATAATCTTTCTATTTTATCATTAAAAAATAGTAACTTTGCCCTTTCTCATCGGCTTAAACCTGACAATTCGATTATTCAGGGATCTTCTTCTAAGTACTATAAAGCATGCTCCAGACCTATTCAAATATGGCGACACTCATAACTATTGACAATCATTTAAAAAATTAAACCGAATACAAACATAATAACTGCTCATAAATAGAAAATACTGACGACCTTGCACTTACCTCAGCAAACATTAACAACACGGCACTTTCCGACGAACAAAAACAACCCCTGAAAAATATATGTACGGGCAACATTCTTTATTTTTCGATTTTGCGGCTGCTAACCGAACAGGACACGGTTCTATTTTTTGTCTTTGCCTTTTACACTACCACCGCCAATGATTAGTTTGTTTGTAGTATTTGCGGCTGGGTGTCCTTAAAACGATTTTCAAAGTATAAATAAAGCAAGTAGTTTGACAACTTTGAAAAAGTGCTCATAAGTTTAAGCCCTATATTAGAGATATTTTATAGAAAATAATGTTTTATCAATATTTGAATAAGAATAGAAAACATCAAGTTTAGAACCGTTTTATCTTTATCTTTTGTAATGTTTATGATAACTGTTCAGGAAATGTAGTTCTCCCATTACAAAATTTATTCTTTAGTGTGACTAGTGATGTTATATATATATATATATATATATATATATATATATATATTTAGCTATATATATTTATATATAAATATATATATGTGTATATATATATTTAGTTATATATATATATATATATATTTATATATAAATATATATATATATTTAACTATATATAAATATATATATATATATGCTTAACTATATATAAAAAATATATATGAAATATATATATATGCACATAAATACATATATATATAAATATATATAAATATATAAATATATATATGAATATATATATACATGTTACGACAGAAATACCTTGCACATTTGTAACTTCTAAGTATATGCTGCTAATGAATTTTCGCGAGTGCCAATGATGTTTTTATTTAACTAATAACAAGCAATTTGTAAGATACCCTCATCAAGTCATATGATTTGGGCTTGTACACATCGTGCTTTTACTGTAGAATTGTTTTTGAAGAATGGTGAATCTGTAACTGCAACGTAGAGATATTTCGATGTCATTCCATGTTTAGGCGGCATGGTGCAGATATAAAGTAAATATTGCTATGCGTTGCAAATTGCAGAGCAATCAATATCGACACTTTAAAGAAAGCCGGTTGGAAGGTCTCGGAGCGCTCGAAAGCCAGACAATATTTGAGCTGTAAGATATTCTGTTATTCAGTTTCCTATACGTTCAACTTAAAAAAAATAGCTTTGGCCCCGGGATTGTCTGATGTACCCGTCAGAAGAATTCTACTTACTGATAAGCAGTTTCATCCATACAATTTATTAATTGGGAAGCTCGCATGTTAAAATATATCATAAGATATTTCTGCCGCCCCATATATATATATATATATATATATATATATATATATATATATATGTATATATTAAAGGAGATTAGAACAATAGTCTAAAGAGCTGAGTGTATGTCAATGTAACAGTGAAATTACTAGTTTAATTAAAATACAGGAAAGAGAAAGTGCTCGTTGTAATTTAGATATATAATAAGCTCGATAGGTAAATATCCTAGAGCTAATTCAATATTAAGAAATGTGATTGATAATTTAAAATTTAAAAATCAAATTATAATTAAATTAAAAACCCGTTTCATAAGTAGGAACAAAATCAATTATCTGCACGATCATTTCGGAAAACAATGCTTTTTATTTTGGTAGACATCAACTTACGGACAATAATTATTACATATAGTTTTTAATAAGCAGGGTCTCCTCGTCAGCAAATTTTTTACGGGTTTTTATTAAATTTAAAAGAAACCATAAATAAACCTAGCATTAAAAGTAAGGCAGATGTATCTTTTAATTTTTCGCCTTTTGAAATCAGGAACTATGATTAAAACATCTAAATGAATATTTTAACCATAGTTCAAAATAGAGTTCAAAATAGACTTCGTAGCCTCGTAAGAGATGTCCATTTCTCTTCCTTGCAACATCTATCTCACAGAAGAGATGTTGCGAGTTTGTCTCTGATGTATCGTTATTTTCATGGAAAGTGTTCGACTGAGCTTCAATCTATGGTCCCCCCTCGCAAAACTTTTACAAGAAACACTCGTCTAGCTGTAAACACTATCAATAATTTCCCCCACTCTTTATCTGTGCCTAAACCTAAACGTAGATTCCATGAACAAAGTTTTTTTATTAGAACTGCACGCTTGTGGAATTGTCTTCCGTTTTCCTGCTTTCCGGCTGACTACAATATTGTTGTCTTCAAGTCTAACGTAAATAAGTTCTTGATGAGCCGTTCCATATAAATTATCAAATTTACCAAATTTTGATTACTAATGATTACTATATTGTCCAATTTCTACTGTACACTCTTTAACCCTTATCCTTGAGTGGCCTCTTGGCCTTGATAATGTGGTGATACCTATAAAAAAAAGAAAATGTCCAATGTGAACAAGTTCTAATTGAATCGTCCCCCTAAGTAATCCAAGTTACAAAATTCCCACTGTTTACTATGCTAAAATCACAATGACTAATGTATACCTATTAACCCTTATCCTCGAGTGGCCTCTGGGCCTTGATAAGTGGTGACACCCATGTAAAAAAAAAAGTTCCTGATTTTAAAAGGCGAAAAATTAAAAGATACATATGCCTTACTTTTAATGCTTGGTTTATTTATGGTGTCTTTTAAATTTAATAAAAACCCTTAAAAATTTGCTGACGAGGAGACCTTGCTTATTAAAAAACTATATGTAATAATTATTGTCCGTAACTTGATGTCTACCACAATAAAAAGCATTGTTTTCCGAAACGACCCTACAGATAATTGATTTTGTTGTTGTTCCGTTCTTATGAAACTGAGTTTTAATTTAATTATAATTTGATTTTTAAATGTTAAATTATCAATCACATTACTTAATATATATATATATATATATATATATATATATATATATATATATATATATATATATATACTAGAACACCCATGCCCCGTTGGGTCAGTATATATTTTCTATGGAATTAATGTATGAGCGTGACACTTTTGACGTAAAGAAAATATTTGTGACGTAACAGAAATATTTCTACGAAAGTATATTAAAATGAAAAAAAGAATATAGATTTCTATGAGTCGTTCTGTTTATAATTGTTTATTCTTGAAAATCAACTTACAGCCATTGAATTATAAGTGGTTTGCCATACTTATAGGTAAATGTGCACTGAACAGATACCACAATCCTTAAAGTTAAATTCAAATTTTTAAATATCTTTTAATTTAAACGTGAAAAAAAATTGGGTCGCTGAAAACGTACACAGTAAAACAATACATTGTAAAATAGTATATTTATTTGTAAGAAAATTGCGTTAAAATAACTTAAACGTAATACGGAAATGAACGATGTAAAAAAATGCAGAGAGTATTAACAATTGTTTATTTGGATAATTTAAAACGCAAAATAAAAAATTAGGCCGCTGAAAACGTACACAATAAAAAAATATATTTCAACAGGTCAAAGTTTATTTATTTGTGAGAAAATTGTGACAGTATAGTTGTAATACAGAATAGTTGCAAAATATCCCCTAAGGGGTCAGTATGTTATATTAGCTATGGAATTAATGTATGAGCATGACACTTGTGACGTAAAGAAAATAGTTTTTTGTGACATAAAATAAACATTTCTATGAAAGTATATAAAGATGAAAAGAAGAATATAGATAGATTTCTATGAGTCATTCTGTTTATAATTGTTTATTTTTGAAAAAACTTTTTCATTTGTAGTAGTAGTATTAGTAGTAGGAGAAGTAATAGAGTAGTAGTAGGGAAAATACATGTCAATCTGTAGTATTAATAGTAGGACAAGGAGTAGTAGTAGTATTAGTAGTAAGAGGAGGAAAGGCGGCGTAGTAGTAGTTGTAAAGAGGAGAAGTAATAGTAGTGGCAAGAAGAGGAGGCATAGTAGTAGTAGGAGGAGGAGAATAGTGTGCAAGCAAACAAGTAAACAACCAAGAACGACAGAGTTTTAGTATTACATATATATATATATATATATATATATATATATATATATATATATATATCTGTGTGTGTGTTTGAGAGAGTGTCTCTGTGTGTGTGCGTGTGTGTAGTTTTGTTGTTTCCTTAGCAAGGCACCCAGGTTCTTCGTTAGTCGAAGCTATTCATAATCCAGAGTACCTTACTAGCAATGTTGCCCAGATGTTTGTTTAATTAATTATATATTTGTAATATATCGCTTTGTTTCTAAGATTGTCCTCGTTTGGCTTAATTGTTCTTTTTCCAATACTCTTTTACATTTCTGTGGATTCGCTTGTGTCTGCTTCCAGGACTCCATGTTATTTGATAATTCCATGTTCATGAAGAATTCTCATCTTTCCTTTCCTGAACAGTTCTATACCTTCTGATGTCTTTAGTTTTTGATTTGCACTTGTCTATTACAAAATTCCATTCTAATATTCCGGCTGAACATTTTCGTTGTGCTTATCAGTTTCTCTTGTTCCATCCTGACGGTATTATTTTGAGTGTGTTTATATGTTTATATACGTGCACTTTTTATTCATATATATATATATATATATATATATATATATATATATATATATATATATATATATATATATATAGGGAGAGAGAGATGATACACACGTACACACGTACACACGCATATATACATATATAGTGGATTGGACACGTATGTAATCAATATGTACTCATTTAAATTCTAATGTAACAGCGATTATTCTGTCTCTGAAACCACCGAACACAATATTTACGTCGAGGGGTTATTAGGGCTTGTACTTCATCGGAGCATCCACAATGAAAATATTTGTAGAACAGGCAGAAGGAATCAACATGTCGTCAATCGGACAGAGGCTTAAATGACAGTTCAGGACCTATTAGATTGGCGACTCTCTTTTGAACTCTGCCCAGGAGCAAGAAACGAGTAGCAGATGGACGAGCCAAAGGGTAACAACAATACTCCATACTTGGGCGAATGTTGGCCTTGTAAAGATACAGGATACAGGCGTAAGTAAATTTTTAACACGGTAGAGAGATCCCACCTTCCTCGCATCGTTCCAGGCAACGCTCACAATTAATCTGTTTCAACTCATGTTCCCTGTGCACGTAACACCGAGGAGTTTCAAATAAGTATTTCTAGGTAATGTCATTTATAGCCATAGCTATTAGTAGTTATAAGGTTTCATAGCATGACAAAAATTTGTTTACATTGGTTTTAAAGATCACTGCATTGTAGTCAGGTTGAAAGTAGCCCCAAGGTATTGTTTTCCACGGATGCAAAGTTCTTTGAAAAACATCCTATGTATGAAAAACCAGTTAAGCCTCAGTTATATACAGGAAGAAAAAAAGGAAAATTCATTGAAAATTGAGTGTCATAATATATATATATATATATATATATATATATATATATATATATAATTATATTGTTTTTTTTAATATAATTACAATTGAAAAAGAAACAATACATATGCCGCTCCTAATTTGGGGTGTGGCACTATATCTCAGTGGCAAGGTTGCTAACAAACTCTTCAGCATGGCCGGGTTGTGATTTGGCCATAAGCGTCGAGATACACAGAAATTCAATCCCAGAATTCCCTTTCCTGATCGATCTCTTTTTCATCCGGACAGCATAAAGTGAGCATGTGTTTTCTGTCCCTCTGTAAATGAGAGGAAGAGAGCCCCTTCCCCTCTTATCATCATTAGTTAGGCTAGTTAGTTTAGTTTTGAAGATATATAAATTGTAAAAGTTTTTGTAATATATATTTTATCCATAATGTAAAATAAAATAGTTAGTTATGTTTCATATATATTACGATTGTGTCGTGTTGTGTTTTATTGAGTCTGCCATGAGTAGTTCCATCAACCAACGAAGCGGTCCGGAGGACGAAGAAATAAAATTCCAACCAGAATGCCACCACGGTGAAGAAGTCGTCTTCAGAGAACGAAGGTGGCACACCCATATCCAGCATCTCAAGTATGATTTTGTTTTGCAAACCCAAATGACTGGCCATCTTCGCATCTTCGTGAGACTATTTCTGGATATTTAGTGATATAAATGTTGCCTTTAGACGAAAGATTGAATCTTAAAAATAGTCCACGGCATAATCAAAAATAATAGCTACCAAAATCTCGACCCGTTTTTGTTGATGTTTCCACGTACTTATCTGTGGCTATCGTTTATTTACCAGGGGAGCTAGTTGCGGTCAAAGAACGTTTCTCAACTAAGTAGCCCTCCCCTGGGAAAGCGATAGGAGTACCAAATTGTCAAAGAGATAATTATTCCCAGCTTGCTATTAGGTAAAAATGCACTTCCATATTATTAATTGAATTCCTTCAAAAAGTATATATATATATATATATATATATATATATATATGTGTGTGTGTGTGTGTGTGTGTGTATACATGAGTGTGTATGTGTGTGTGTTTTGTGTACATGTGTACACACACACACACACACATATATATATATATGCGTTTATGTGTATTGGTGTGCATGTATATATTGTTGATGCCTTCGTGTATATGTGTGCCTACATAGTGAATGTCAAGTTTCTTTTAGAAAAAGGCCACGATAATCAATAACAATTGATCTACTTGTCTAGAAATACATTGTTTCCCGTATATCACAGACCACGGACATTTCGTTTTTTTTTTGTTTTTGTTTTTTTTTGTGTTTTTGAAATTACTAAATCAGGTTAGAGGGAAATTGCATAGACGCAGTGAAGGTTTTTCAATATCTCGATAAAACCCGTCGCAATCTATATCGGGACAGATTTCAATATTTCTCTCATTATCGTATTGTATAAATATTTCAGAAGTATCATTCACGTTAAGTCATTTTCTAAACATTGCTCTCCATAGTTGCTATTCGTTACGATTATTATTATTATTATTATTATTATTATTATTATTATTATTATTATTATTATTATTATTATTATGATGATGATGATGATACCTTCAGCGTTTCTCAGGTGGGTTGTATATTCACAAGTATGTATTTTTCCAGCAATTAAAAATATATGCTCCATGGAGTCACCAAAACATTCTAGTCTAGAAGTATGATATACTGATGAAAGGACACATACCATATTACGCTAGTAAGATATAAAAATTGTCTATTGACAACGTAACATATAATTATCTAACACTTATAAAAAGAGGATATAATGCGTCGGTTATGGTATCATTTGAACAAGACTTTAAAGAAGGGTGTAATTATTGAAGAATAGCTTAACAGCAGCACAGCTACTTTTCTGTCTTTGAAATTAAGAAATAAATGATAATACACTACGAATGATAATAAAGTTCCTTTTTTAAACAAGCAAGATATTTTAGATCCTGTTTATATTGTGTTCGTATGCGTAAATATGTAGAAGGAACTTATAAAGAATCAGAAGGTCGCAGAGCAGACATGCTAAAATATATTTAGAATATAAACATTAACGTTGAGAATTATGTGGTCAGACAACAAATGTAAATATCAATAATTCTAGCATCACTGTCTCAGGACAAAATCATGATTCAGATATTTAAAATTTTTCAGACTTATTCAATTATTTTTTACCGTATATTTAAAGTTTACAAGGGTTATTTTTAACACTGCGAATCTGTGGAATACATTTCCACCGAACTGCTTCCTGCTGACTATTACATTATAGTTTTCAACTCTCTCTTTCTCTTTCTCTCTCTCTCTTTCTCTCTTTTTCTCTCTGTGTACGGAAAATTAAACCTTAAATAAAAATACGGATTACTAGTTAATTGAAATATTATAACTTCTGAATTGATCACAGTGTTTGTATATGTTAAACATTTACTTATGGGAATAACAAATTTGTAATAATCATAATACGATGTAATCTGTAATATTCATAATTTACTTGAATTAAAATCACAAATTCTGACCTAATATTCACATGTATATGTTTTAATAAGTGATGATTATATGGTTGATGTGTTGACTCAAATATGTAAGCTAAATGTGTTAATTAGTAGAATGAACGGAAGAAAACACCAGTTATAATAAGGTATATCTATGGAATAACTTGAACATTAATTAGGGTAAACACGTTTTTGTGATACATATATGCATTAACTAAACGTCTATGATGTTTTTTTTTTTAGATTATATGTGAAATTTTACAAGAGGAATTATATAGTAGGAGGGGGTATATATATATATATATATATATAATGTCTAAATAATAATAATAATTCTTTAATAATTAAAAGTAAAATAGAAATTAGATTTCATTTAAATATTCGTTTTACGATTTAAAACAACATTATTACAGCCAGTTATCTATTCAATATCATATTGTACCCAATATATAAGTAATGATTTCAAAAAGCTCAAAAAATGACTAGGCTGCTACCAGACGGAATAGAATCGAAAACACTTAGTGTTCCAGATTTAGTTGTATCCGTTTAAAATATCGACGGATTGATCAGAAAATGTTCAGGACTGCGCAACTTGAACATAAAAGTGTATCTTTGCGCATGCGGAGAAGAATATTTTTTTCCTCTGTAGATGTCACTTTTTGGTCCCCCGACAAAACGAGGGTGGACCTCTAAATTCACCGTCTGCCCGCACTTTTCTCAATTACTACAACTTAGATTTTTATTTTTTTATTTTGCACAAACATTAAAAATAATATAAGTAAACATATAACAGAACGGATTTTCCGGGAATATTCCAGTCTATCCCCCCCGGTGTGCCTTTCCAGTTAAAATGGCTAGAATTGATACTTTTGTGTTTATTAAAAAATTTATACCTTGGATTTTTTTAAAACTTTCTAAAAAGTTGTAACTAACCGATGTTTACATAATTTTCTTTGTCTATACTTCGCAATAACTTTTGGGTGTGTCCCATGGGGCTATTTTAGGGCTAATAAAAACACTATTTTGGAAACTATTTTACCATATTTATCCAAAATTTTCTGTGTATGTCTATTTAGGAGATTGAATGGTGCTGAACTCAAATTTTAATATGCTAAAGTCTTGGGGAAATTTGGGGCTAAATGAGGGAGAAAACGATGGACTTAGTCATTTCTTTTCTCTTTTTTTTGCATGGTGCAAAACTCAATTTTTCGTATGCTAATGCCTAAAACTGCATTGTTTGTTCATTTTCACTAGGATTTGACTTCTCTGAGGACTTTAAGGCTAAATGGGAGGGGAAAAATTTGGAACTTAGTCATTTTTATGCCGCGTTCACTGTGCATTCACGGGGTGGACAGACAGCTAGGGAGCGAGCTGTTAGAATAGAACATGTAGACGAACTGGAGATCATGTGAAAAACATTTGAGACAACTGTAATAAATTTATATTATAAAAATATAAAGAGCTGTTTTATGGTTTCACAAATAAGAACAGATGTCTCAATTGGATGGTGCTGATCGTTTCGGAGCAGTTTCGTCACGGGGCAGTTGAAATATACGGAAGAACTCTTCCAGAAAAAAAGGTATGAAGCATATATTATTATTCATACATATGAACTATAAAAATATCCTGTGCAATAAGTCTGATACAACATGATTCAGTTTACACGTCAATACCATGTCCTTCTGGCTAAACAAAATAGATACGATTTATACGTTTATTATCTGTCTGTTAAGAGAACAATATCTCACATCAACTAGATAACTCATGACACGTTTTAATATATCTTCTCCTCCAATATAAATAAACATTTGTTTGTTTTCAATTTGAAATGTTATACAACAATTGTTGACGGCTTTCATCCAAGTTGAATGTCTGCGACATTTTTACTCTTTCGTCCAAATATATCGGGAGGCGTTTCGTAGAGACTTTTCACACACACATTGACAAGGTTACTTATACATATATATATATATATATATATATATATATATATATATATATAATACTTTCGTTTGGAGGAAGTTTTCATTTAAATTCTAAACATTTATGCAGAATGTAGAAACTAAGCATGAATTGAATTCAGTGTACAAGTCAAATGAAACCAATCGTCTAATAATTACTAATATAAAATTGAATAAGTAATGAATTAACGCTCGTTGTCCATGGAATATGTATATTGGATAACTTTTACATAATCTTTGCAAAAATAATAAGTATACTAAGAAGTACATTTGAATACACTTTAAATAGAAAAAGTAGATTTGACCGTCAGACTGTTGCTACACTAAAATTAATTTTTCCATTAGTCTATGTAGGTGGGCACATTTCTATGTTAAGGCTATTTTTTGTAATTTTTACCTCCAGCCAAGGTAATATTTTTGGGAACTGATTTTCACCACATCAAATACGAACATGTGTTATATATTTCTCTCATTGGGAAGCAATTAAATAGCAATAGAAAAGTGGATTTTAAATATCAATGTAAAAACGAGAAAAAACTCAACTTTATATATATATATATATATATATATATATATATATATATATATATATATATATATACATGTAAATTACGTATTCCAAGGATCGAATTTTCACAAACTTCCTGCACCAATGTATGCTGTATTTAGTCAATACCACGTAAAATATCGTCTTCTAAATGATTTATAGGACCTAGTTTATCAGCGCAAACATGAGATTATACATACATCTAAAGAAAATAATCTGATTAAGTAATATATATATATATATATATATATATATACATATATATATGCAATTTTATAAGTTCGAAATATTAGCATATAATAAGCAGAGATTTGCCGATAAAGTCTCGTAAAAAATCTAATGATATGTTGGCTATCTGGCATTTTCGCTAAGAATCGCAGATTTTCAGTCATAACCCAGATAATATTTTAGGCACATTTGTACAATCATAAAATGTTTCGTTTAATGTACAGTAAAATTTCTGCTATTAATTTTTTTTTCGTTTTCAGCACACTCGAAAACCGATATAATGGTGGAAGGATGCTGCATCGTTACCAATGTTTTAGTCATAGTCATAGTTTCACTTGCTTTGCATACGAAATACAAAATACCTGGTATTTCCCCAAAACCTCTAGCCTTGATTCAGGAAAGACTAAACATTGCTGCTATAGTTTCAAATGATGTGAAATGACAGCAAGGGGACACTTGATTTCAAACATTTCTCATATGTAAAATATGTTCTTTTGGAAATAGGGTACGATTATGGATAGCAGCAGTATCAAGTGATTTTATACACTGTGAATTTACTTATATCAAAAAGCAAAAAGGGAAGACATAACATATGAGAAATATTTTTAATCAAGTTTGTGCTAGCTGCTATTTAAGATCATTGGAAACCATACCAGCAAGTTTAATTCTCCCCTCCATCAAGCCAACAGTTTTGGAAGAAAATATGCATATATATATATATATATATATATATATATATATATATATATATATATATATATATATATATATAAAGCTCCCCTCTTTGGTAGAGCACTCTCGTAAATTATCTTACTCGCTACTTAATTTAGCTGAAATAATGTGAAGCTCGCGATTTGTTTACAAACAAACGTTTGAGCCCTCTACGAGTAGCGGACGAATGTTTATTTAAATAATCGTTCGGACAGGTTAATTTCGGCCACCGATTCCGTAGTCAAGGGGTAGGACTGCCGACTGTCATCACGACGGTTCTAGGTTCGATCCTCGGCTTGGGAGAGGTGTTAGTCTAGCGGCACTGATGAGTTGTGAAACAACGAAACAGGTCTGTATGTCGATGACTAAAATATATTTTATATATATATATATATGTATACAGACACACATATTTATATATACACACAGATATATATACACAAACATATATATACAGACACACAGACACACAGAGACACGCAGACACAAACACACGTACACACACACACACATATATATATATATATATATATATATATATATATATATATGATATGTGCCTCTGAAGGAAAGAAACTGAGTCTATGCTGGAAGTCTTTTACCTCTTTTAAAAGCGTTTGCTATTGTATGTATGATAATATCCCATCAGTTTGACTATCCCCTTTGGAAAAATAAGTTCTGTAAAATTGCAATTGAATTGAACAATGTTTTGACAATCTCCCTTGCGAACTGTCTATCGTAATAACCACCAATGTACACTTTCTCCTAAATTGGCATTCCTTCAATGAAACATCGTTAATAAACACCGAAGTTCTCCAAAGGGAACGTGAGTAGTGTAATGAATACAATAAAATTCGGTCCGAGTTTGTTCGAATATGGACTCTTGAGCATAAAAACAGCTCTGAGCCAAGCATTGTTCGAACAAATAGGTGTCACTCAGAGCTAGGAACACATTTTCATGTATCTAAAATCGACGTGAAAGTTCTTTGCAAAAACATTCCAGCTGAAGACAACTTCATCACAGGATTACTTCTTTGCAAGCTACAACATAATCATATTAATGTGCACATCAACAATACATGTCATAAATCGCTGTTTTATTTTTGCTCGTTTTATTACCTTAAATCAGTCATTTGATTGTATGTGTATTTATTCTAGCTGAAAATATATCTATTATAAAAACCGTTATCGTAGAGCGCTTTTTAGATATAAGTGACGACCTTTTATTTAAGAAGCTTAAAGGATATATTACGTGTCATAGTGTATTCAGTAAACTCATGGGGGGATAAAGTATAATGAAAAAAATCACAAAATGCAAAATTGTAAAAGAAGATATTTTGACGACATTGCTCACATCTGCTCCTTATTATAATTTGATTTGGATTAACGCTTTTCACATCTTATAAACGATATCTGTTATTCTATACTAAAAGTTACAAAATGTTGTATTACTTTGTAATTTTGTTGTGCTATATATATATATATATATATATATATATATATATATATTTGTGTGTATGTGTGTTCGTATGTGTGTGTTCGTGTGTGTGTCTGTGTGCGTAGATCCCTTAGAATTTGTTCTTGCGCTAGACTAGAATGCGAATAGATAGAACACCGTAAAATGCATTTTAATTCGAAACGGTTATCCGGAGAATTTAATTAATTATCTTATTAAAAATAGAGTTTAAAAATGCAATTCCCCTATGTGAGTGTTCTTAAATATTCTTTGGATTAAGCATACCGGTCAGTGTTTGGGTAGACGTATCATTAAATCTGTATGAAATTGCTATAGGTCTGTTGCTCTGCGTTTGGTCTTTAGTGTAAACTCTGCATTTTCCATAGTTCTTAAGGATGATTTATCTCACATCACAAAAAGTAATGTAATTTATGAATTTATGCTGGTTGACTCCTCGAATTTCTAGACTCGATTTAACTAACTTTTTCCAGCAAAAACTAGTGACAATGTGTATGAAATAGAGTGTTTTAGGAGTTTACACCGGGGTGACTGTCAGAATAACTTGCGGATTTTGGAGCCAGTCTACATTCTGTCACGTAGACCCTCTCTTTATCAACAGAAATAATTCGTCAAGTCGTTAGACTAATTTAGGGATATATTTTACCTTTATCCTTTGCCCATACTTTTACATATATTTTACACAATTGTAAATATTTTTTTATTCGTATTCCCCTCCGCCAATATATTTTTTCTACTTCATTTGATAACATACATTAATATTACGAGATATGAATTTATGAGTAAATTTTTAGCATTTATTTTATCAGTGCTCAATATATGAATAGAGCCATGTAGTAAGTTATACCATGTATCTTTTCATAACTTACAAAGTTTCATTTCATTCGGACAAAACACGAAGAAACGGGGCCTAATTATAGTTGGAGCCCGTTTTTTTTTGGGGGGGTGACCCTGTATATATATATGTATATATATATATTATTATTATTATTATTATTATTATTATTATTATTATTATTATTATTATTACTGTTATTATATTTAAAACGCTAATTTTTCATACTTTCATGAATCATCAATCCAGGGAGTGTGTCATACTTTCAGAAATCATCACTTCAATTCTGTCGGGAGATTTAAACCCGGCATCAAAGCCATCTTTGACTCCATTAGCAAAAAACAAACAACACTGCTGAGACAGCGAGTGTAAATTAATATTTATGAGAATATATAGACGACTACACTGATCTTATGAATATAACATTATTGTATGTATATATTAAGTTTTATGTCTGTAGATAAAACACCGACAGAGGAGTTTGGTAGGCATTTTTAAACAAATATATATATACGCATACAGATATATTTATAGAAAGAGGTTTGTGTATACTATAACCTTTTCTTACACCAATATTACGTGGAATAAACCATGTAGAATATCTGCATGAATATAATTACACGTAATAATTTACTGCAGATGATCATTCCATAAGAGAACGAAAAAAATCACACGGGAATTAATTAAAATGAATGTCGAAACTAATAAACAAATTACTAGATCTTTCGCAGGTTCATGCAATTCCACGACCCACGTAGAATAAAGTTGTTTTTATTGTGTCGTTCTTGGCCTTTTGGCCAAGATCAAAGTGTAGTATCTGTTCCGGCAGATACTGCAAGCTATGACTAGCAAAGACCAGCTGTGGGGGCAACCCCACATGCCTGACCTTTAACCAGCTCCCATTTCCCACCTCTCGGGAGCTGGTCCCCTTTTTCCCTTCCCCCTCCCTTCACTCCTCACATTAAAAATCGGCCTTGTGCCTAATTTGCTCGGTGGGGGAGCAAATAAATACCATCTGTTCCGGAAGATGCTGCACTTAAGATAATTTGTACCAGTCAATGGAGGGGAAACCCTCTATACTGGGACAATTATTATTTTTGGTAACCAGAGTGCCCCCTTTTTTGCCTACTTTTAGGGGAGCTGGTTTTTACCTCACATTAAAAACGGCCTTGTGCCTAATTTGCTCAGTGGGGGAGCAAATAAACACCATCTGTTCCGGCAGATGCTGCAAGCTATGACTAGCAAAGACCATATGTGGGGGCGACCCCACATATAAGACCTTGGTCAATGTAGGGGCAACCCTTCATACCAATTGTCACTATCCAGCTCCCCTACTCCCCGGGGAGTTGGTCCCCATTTCCCCTTAAACTCCTCACATAAAAATCGGCCTTGTGCCTAATTTGCTCGGTGGGGGAGCAAATAAATACCATCTGTTCCGGCAGATGCTGCAAGCTATGACTAGCTATGACTAGCAAAGACCAGATGTGGGGGCAACCCCACATGCCTGACCTTTAACCAGCTCCCATTTCCCACCTCTCGGGAGCTGGTCCCCTTTTTCCCTTCCCCCTCCCTTCACTCCTCACATTAAAAACGGCCTTGTGCCTAATTTGCTCAGTGGGGGAGCAAATAAATACCATCTGTTCCGGCAGATGCTGCACTTAAGATAATTTGTACCAGTCAATGGAGGGGAAACCCTCTATACTGGGACAATTATTATTTTTGGTAACCAGAGTGCCCCCTTTTTGCCTACTTTTAGGGGAGCTGGTTTTTACCTCACATTAAAAACGGCCTTGTGCCTAATTTGCTCAGTGGGGGAGCAAATAAATACCATCTGTTCCGGCAGATGCTGCAAGCTATGACTAGCAAAGACCATATGTGGGGGCGACCCCACATATAAGACCTTGGTCAATGTAGGGGCAACCCTTCATACCAATTGTCACTATCCAGCTCCCCTACTCCCCGGGGAGTTGGTCCCCATTTCCCCTTAAACTCCTCACATAAAAATCGGCCTTGTGCCTAATTTGCTCGGTGGGGGAGCAAATAAATACCATCTGTTCCGGCAGATGCTGCAAGCTATGACTAGCTATGACTAGCAAAGACCAGATGTGGGGGCAACCCCACATGCCTGACCTTTAACCAGCTCCCATTTCCCACCTCTCGGGAGCTGGTCCCCTTTTTCCCTTCCCCCTCCCTTTACTCCTCACATTAAAAATCGGCCTTGTGCCTAATTTGCTCGGTGGGGGAGCAAATAAATACCATCTGTTCCGGCAGATGCTGCACTTAAGATAATTTGTACCAGTCAATGGAGGGGAAACCCTCTATACTAGGACAATTATTATTTTTGGTAACCAGAGTGCCCCCTATTTGCCTACTTTTAGGGAGGCTGGTTTTTACCTCACATTAAAAACGGCCTTGTGCCTAATTTGCTCAGTGGGGGAGCAAATAAACACCATCTGTTCCGGCAGATACTGCAAGCTATGACTAGCTATGACTAGCTATTGACTAGCAAAGACCAGATGTGGGGGCAACCCCACATGTCTGACCTTTAACCAGCTCCCATTTCCCACCTCTCGGGAGCTGGTCCCCTTTTCCCCTTCCCCCTCCCTTCACTCCTCACATTAAAAATCGGCCTTGTGCCTAATTTGCTCGGTGGGGGAGCAAATAAATACCATCTGTTCCGGCAGATACTGCACTTAAGATAATTTGTACCAGTCAATGGAGGGGAAACCCTCTATACTGGGACAATTATTATTTTTGGTAACCAGAGTGACCCCTTTTAGGGGAGCTGGTTTTTACCTCACATTAAAAACGGCCTTGTGCCTAATTTTCTCAGTGGGGGAGCAAATAAACACCATCTGTTCCGGCAGATACTGCAAGCAAAGACCATATGTGGGGGCGACCCAACATATAAGACCTTGGTAAATGTAGGGGCAACCCTTCATACCAATTGTCACTATCCAGCTCCCTTACTCCCCGGGGAGTTGGTCCCCATTTCCCTTTAACTCCTCACATTAAAAATCGGCCTTGTGCCTAATTTGCTCTGTGGGGGAGCAAATAAATACCATCTGTTCCGGCAGATACTGCAAGCTATGACTAGCTATGACTAGCAAAGACCAGATGTGGGGGAAACCCCACATGCCTGACCTTTAACCAGCTCCCATTTCCCACCTCTCGGGAGCTGGTCCCCCCTTTCCCTTCCCCCTCCCTTCACTCCTAACATTAAAAATCGGCCTTGTGCCTAATTTGCTCGGTGGGGGAGCAAATAAATACCATCTGTTCCGGCAGATGCTGCACTTAGGATGGTTTGTACCAGTCAATGGAGGGGAAACCCTCTATACTGGGACAATTATTATTTTTGGTAACCAGAGTGACCCCTTTTAGGGGAGCTGGTTTTTACCTCACATTAAAAACGGCCTTGTGCCTAATTTGCTCAGTGGGGGAGCAAATAAATACCATCTGTTCCGGCAGATACTGCAGGCTATGACTAGCTATGACTAGCAAAGACCAGATGTGGGGGCAACCCCACATGCCTGACCTTTAACCAGCTCCCATTTCCCACCTCTCGGGAGCTGGCCCCCTTTTCCCCTTCCCCCTCCCTTTACTCCTCACATTAAAAATCGGCCTTGTGCCTAATTTGCTCGGTGGGGGAGCAAATAAATACCATCTGTTCCGGCAGATGCCTCACTTAGGATGGTTTGTACCAGTCAATGGAGGGGAAACCCTCTATACTGGGACAATTATTATTTTTGGTAACCAGAGTGACCCCTTTTAGGGGAGCTGGTTTTTACCTCACATAAAAACGGCCTTAAGCCTAATTTGCTCAGTGGGGGAGCAAATAAATACCATCTGTTCCGGCAGATACTGCAGGCTATGACTAGCTATGACTAGCAAAGACCAGATGTGGGGGCAACCCCACATGCCTGACCTTTAACCAGCTCCCATTTCCCACCTCTCGGGAGCTGGTCCCCTTTTCCCCTTCCCCCTCCCTTTACTCCTCACATTATAAATCGGCCTTGTGCCTAATTTGCTCGGTGGGGGAGCAAATAAATACCATCTGTTCCGGCAGATGCTGCACTTAAGACAATTTGTACCAGTCAATGGAGGGGAAACCATCTATACTGGGACAATTATTATTTTTGGTAACCAGAGTGCCCATTTTTTGCCTACTTTTAGGGGAGCTGGTTTTTACCTCACATTAAAAACGGCCTTGTGCCTAATTAGCTCAGTAGGGGAGCAAATAAATACAATCTGTTCCGGCAGATACTGCAGGCTATGACCAGCTATGACTAGCAAAGACCAGATGTGGATGCAAACCCACATGCCTGACCTTTAACCAGCTCCCATTTCCCACCTCTCGGGAGCTGGCCCCATTTTTCCCTTCCCCCTCCCTTCACTCCTCACATTAAAAATTGGCCTTGTGCCTAATTTGCTCGGTGGGGGAGCAAATAAATACCATCTGTTCCGGCAGATACTGCACTTAAGATAATTTGTACCAGGCAATGGAGGGGAAACCCTCTATACTGGGACAATTATTATTTTTGGTAACCAGAGTGCCCCCTTTTTGCCTACTTTTAGGGGAGCTGGTTTTTACCTCACATTAAAAACGGCCTTGTGCCTAATTTGCTAAGTGGGGGAGCAAATAAATACCATAAATACCATCTGTTCCGGCAGATACTGCAAGCTATGACTAGCTAGGACTAGCTATGACTAGCAAAGACCAGATGTGGGGGCAACCCCACATGTCTAACCTTTAACCAGCTCCCATTTCCCACCTCTCGGGAGTTGGTCCCCTTTTCCCTTCCCCCTCCATTCACTCCTCACATTAAAAATGTGCCTTGTGCCTAATTTGCTCGGTGGGGGAGCAAATAAATACTATCTGTTCCGGCAGATACTGCAAGCTATGACTAGCTATGACTAGCAAAGACAAGATGTGGGGGCAACCCCACATGCCTGACCTTTAACCAGCTCCCATTTCCCACCTCTCGGGAGCTGGTCCCCATTTTCCCTTCCCCCTCCCTTCACTCCTCACATTAAAAATCGGCCTTGTGCCTAATTTGCTTGGTGGGGGAGCAAAAAAATACCATCTGTTCCGGCAGATACTGCAAGCTATGACTAGCTAGGACTAGCTATGACTAGCAACGACCAGATGTGGGGGCAACCCCACATGCCTGACCTTTAACCAGCTCCCATTTCCCACCTCTCGGGAGCTGGTCCCCTTTTCCCCTTCCCCCTCCCTTCACTCCTCACATTAAAAATCGGCCTTGTGCCTAATTTGCTCGGTGGGGGAGCAAATAAATACCATCTGTTCCGGCAGATACTGCAAGCTATGACTAGCTATGACTAGCAAAGACCAGAGGTGGGGGCAACCCCACATGCCTGACCTTTAACCAGTTCCCATTTCCCACCTCTCGGGAGCTGGTCCCCTTTTTCCCTTCCCCCTCCCTTCAGTCCTCACATTAAAAATTGGCCTTGTGCCTTATTTGCTCGGTGGGGGAGCAAAAAATACCATCTGTTCCGGCAGATACTGCAAGCTATTACTAGCTATTACTAGCAAAAACCAGATGTGGGGGCAACCCCACATGCCTGACCTTTAACCAGCTCCCATTTCCCACATCTCGGGAGCTGGTCCCCATTTTCCCTTCCCCCTCCCTTCATTCCTCACATTAAAAATCGGTTTTGTGCCTAATTTGCTCGGTGGGGGAGCAAGTAAATACCATCTGTTCCGGCAGATACTGCAAGCTATGACTAGCTAGGACTAGCAATGACTAGCAAAGACCAGATGTGGGGGCAACCCCACATGCCTGACCTTTAACCAGCTTCCATTTCCCACCTCGCGGGAGCTGGTCCCCTTTTCCCCTTCCCCCTCCCTTCACTCCTCACATTAAAAATCGGCCTTGTGCCTAATTTGCTTGGTGGGGGAGCAAATAAATACCATCTGTTCCGGCAGATACTGCAAGCTATGACTAGCTATGACTAGCAAAGACCAGATGTGGGGGCAACCCCACATGCCTGACCTTTAACCAGCTCCTATTTCCCACCTTTCGGGAGCTGGTCCCCTTTTTCCCTTCCCCTATCCTTCACTCCTCACATTAAAAATCGGCCTTGTGCCTAATTTTCTCGGTGGGGGAGCAAATAAATGCAATCCGTTCCGGCAGATACTGCAAGCTATGACTAGCTAGGACTAGTTATGACTAGCAAAGACCAGATGTGGGGGCAACCCCACATGTCTGACCTTTAACCAGCTCCCATTTCCCACCTCTCGGGAGCCGGTCCCCTTTTCCCCTTCCCCCTCCCTTCACTCCTCACATTAAAAATCGGCCTTGTGCCTAATTTGCTCGGTGGGGGAGCAAACAAATACCATCTGTTCCGGCAGATACTGCAAGCTATGACTAGCTAGGACTAGCTATGACTAGCAAAGACACGATGTGGGGGCAACCCCACATGCCTGACCTTTAACCAGCTCCCATTTCCCACCTCTCGGGAGCTGGTCCCCTTTTCCCCTTCCCCCTCCCTTCACTCCTCACATTAAAAATCGGCCTTGTGCCTAATTTACTCGGTGGGGGTGCAAATAAATACCATCTGTTCCCGCAGATACTGCAAGCTATGACTATCTATGTCTAGCAAAGACCAGATGTGGGGGTAACCCCACATGCCTGACCTTTAACCAGTTCCCATTTCCCACCTCTCGGGAGCTGGTCCCTTTTTCCCTTCCCCCTCCCTTCACTCCATACATTAAAAATTGGCCTTGTGCCTAATTTGCTCGGTGGGGGAGCAAAAAAATACCATCTGTTCCGGCAGATACTGCAAGCTATGCCTAGCTATGACTAGCAACGACCAGATGTGGGGGCAACCCCACATGCCTGACCTTTAACCAGCTCCCATTTCCCACCTCTCGGGAGCTGGTCCCCATTTTCCCTTCCCCCTCCCTTCATTCCTCACATTAAAAATCGGCCTTGTGCCTAATTTGCTCGGTGGGGGAGCAAATAAATACCATCTGTTCCGGCAGCTACTGCAATCTATGACTAGCTAGGACTAGCTATGACTAGCAAAGACCAGATGGTGGGGCAACCCCACATGCCTGACCTTTAACCAGCTCCCATTTCCCACCTCGCGGGAGCTGGTCCCCTTTTCCCCTTCCCCCTCCCTTCACTCCTCACATTAAAAATCGGCCTTGTGCCTAATTTACTCGGTGGGGGTGCAAAAAATACCATCTGTTCCGGCAGATACTGCAAGCTATGACTAGCTATGACTAGCAAAGACCAGATGTGGGGGCAACCCCACATGCCTGACCTTTAACCAGTTCCCATTTCCCACCTCTCGGGAGCTGGTCCCCTTTTTCCCTTCCCCCTCCCTTCAGTCCTCACATTAAAAATTGGCCTTGTGCCTAATTTGCTCGGTGGGGGAGCAAAAAAATACCATCTGTTCCGGCAGATACTGCAAGCTATGACTAGCTATGACTAGTAAAGACCAGATGTGGGTGCAACCCCACATGCCTGACCTATAACCAGCTCCTATTTCCTACCTCTCGGGAGCTGGCCCCCTTTTTCTCTTCCCCTTCCCTTCACTCCTCACATTAAAAATCGGCCTTGTGCCTAATGTTCTCGGTGGGGGAGCATATAAATACAATCCGTTCCGGCAGATACTGCAAGCTATGACTAGCTAGGACTAGCTATGACTAGCAAAGACCAGATGTGGGGGCAACCCCACATGCCTGACCTTTAACCAGCTCCCATTTCCCACCTCTTGGGAGCTGGTCTCCTTTTCCCCTTCCCCCTCCCTTCACTCCTCACATTAAAAATCGGCCTTGTGCCTAATTTACTTGGTTGGGGTGCAAATAAATACCATCTGTTCCGGCAGATACTTCAAGCTATGACTAGCTATGACTAGCTGTTACTAGCAAAGACGAGATGTGGGGGCAACCCCACACGCACGACCTTTAACCAGCTCCCATTTCCCACCTCTCGGGAGCTGGTCCCCTTTTCCCCTTCCCCCTCCCTTCACTCCTCACATTAAAAATCGGCCTTGGGCCTAATTTGCTCGGTGGGGGAGCAAATAAATACCATCTTTTCCGGCAGATACTGCAAGCTATGACTAGCTATTACTAGCTATGACTAGCTATGACTAGCAAAGACCAGATGTTGGGGCAACCCCACATGCATGACCTTTAACCAGCTCCCATTTCCCACCTCTCGGGAGCTGGTCCCCTTTTCCTCTTCCCCCTCCCTTCACTCCTCACATTAAAAATCGGCCTTGTGCCTTATTTGCTCGGTGGGGTAGCAAATAAATACCATCTGTTCTGGCAGATACTGCAACCAAAGACCATATGTGGTGGTAACCCCACATATCAGACCTTGCTCAATGTAGGGGCAACCCTTCATACCAACAGTTACTATCCTGCTCCCATTTACCACCTCTCGGGAGCTGGTCCCCCTTTTCCCTCCCCCCTCCCTCTCTCTCCACATTAAAAACGGCCTTGTGCCTAATTTGCTCAGTGGGGAAGCAAATAAATACAATCTGTTTCGGCAGATACTGCAAGCAAAGACCATATGTGGGGGCGACCACACATATACGACCTTGGTCAATATAGGAGCAACCCTTCATACAAATTATCACTATCCAGCTCCCCTACTCCCCGGGGAGCTGGTCCCCATTTCCCCTTCACGACTCACTTAAAAAATCGGCCTTGTGCCTAATTTGCTCAGTGGAGGAGCAAATAAATACTCCCTACTCCCCGGAGAGTTGGTCCCCATTTCCTCTTCACTCCTCACTTTAAAAATCGGCCTTGTGCCTAATTTGCTCAGTGGGGGAGAAAATAAATACCTCAAAGTGCAGTATCTGTTCTCTCAGTTACGAAACTTGATCAACCACCGGGCTTTCGGGCTAGGTTAAGGTGTTTTTTCATACTAACTTTTGTTAGCAAGGACCGACCCCCTTCTCTGGGGAGTCAGGACCTAAAGGACCGACTCCACATTTGTGGGAGCTTGGACCCGAAAACCGATCCCCTTTTTTGGGAGACTGGAATCACGGGACCAACACCACTAGCTGGTAGTTGAGACCTGCGTTTGTTGTTTTTTGCATGTTTTTCTTCGTTCCATTCTTCTAGAGACAGGGGATGGTCTACTTTCTCACCACTTAATTGCCTGAGCAGCACTCTTACCTTCCAGGCCAAAACTGAGTCTATTTTTGTTGCTCTCCCGTTGGATCGAGCAGACAGGGTTCTCTTTCTCGCTTCCGTTGGGTAGTTAGTGGGTAGAGTGACGTGGGGGTAGGGCGGGTGCTTCGTTTCTGCTCTCCTCTGTGGGCAGATATGTCTATCCCCTCTCTCTCTTCGACGCGACACTCTGACCCGCTAGCACCCACTGCGTCTTTCTTCTCTGCTCTCCCTCCTCACGGGGGGATTCGAGCTGCTAACCCGACATCCCTGTGAGGGGAGGTCAAACACACTAATCTCTTCTGAGCCCGCTCCTCCCCCTCCACCCCCTCCATTCCCCTGGGTTTTCTTTTCTCCACGATGCCAGTCAGGAGGGGTACATTACCCCAAATGCGCAACACCACCCCCGCAGAGGACTCCCCATGTGAGGGAGCAAGTGCATCTGCCGACGACACGGAAGCTGCAAGCAAGGTAGGGCATCAGCCTGCGGCGACCTTGGGAAAGAAGGAAGGGGTAAGGCCGCAGCCCGCGGTTACCCCCGGAATACCACCTGCAACTACTTCCCACAAGGGCAACCTGGCGGAAAATGCAGGCGCAAGAACTGCAGTCGAGGAGAATGCAGAAGGAGCTACACCAGCTGCACTCCTGGACACCAATTCCACGGGAAGTAAGGCGGGAAATCAATCCCCCGCTCCCCAAAAGGGCAATACCCCAGTTGCAGCAGAGGATGTGGAAAAAGGCTCCGACAACAAAACCGAGGAGCCATTTAATGCCACACTAGCCTTTCTGCAATCACTTTTTGACGAAGAGACCAGCGTTCCACCCTCCAGTACTCCCCAAGAGGGCAAGAACGAGAAAAAGGAAGCCCTGGAAGGGGGCAAGAAACCAACCAGTAGCAACCAAACCACACTGGTGGGAACGGCTCCCCGGAACACAGCACCTGCTACGACAACGCCAGCAGCTGGGAATATAACCCCAGGAGGGGTGACACCACCTACTCCCCAAGAGACAGCCACCCAGCAGCTAAGGAAGAAAAAGAGAAAGGGGAATGACCCGGAAAGCAGAGAAAGCCAGCACGCAATATCCAACTGGATTGGCCAACTTTGACCGGTAAAGGTCAGACCCTCGAGCCAGCAACTCCCACAACGGCAGTTAGCGGAGAGGTGGCAGCTACGCCCCCCTCCCGTCCCTTGACCAGCAGACTCCCAACAGGACGGTGGATCAGCATGGGGCCCCAAAGAGCAGCAGAGCAAGTTGACACCCGAGAACTATCAGAAGCTGTTTGACTCCACGTACAAGGAGTACACCAAG
Organism: Euprymna scolopes; assembly: GCF_053919585.1. Taxonomy (NCBI): domain Eukaryota; kingdom Metazoa; phylum Mollusca; class Cephalopoda; order Sepiida; family Sepiolidae; genus Euprymna; species Euprymna scolopes. Next base: position 106,871,696 of record NC_136482.1, on the reverse strand, counting down.
GGGAATGACATCCAACCCCTTCCAGGACAGGTCGAGGGCTTACAGAAGAGGGTTCTGTCACTGATTACATCCGATGTCAAGACGAGGAGCCTCACGGGTGTCAACAAAGACACGATGGTAAACATGCTGCTGGAGCAGAACATCTCGGCCAACTACATCTGCAGAAGAAGCTACGCGCAGTGGGATGTTCTGCTTCCCACACCCGAACATGCAATCAAGCTGTCCAGGACCAGTCACCAGAGCAGAAACATAAAGCTACAGCCCATTTACAAGAACAAAAGGAGGGCAAATGTTTCTGCTCTGAACGTCCCCTGCTATATGGAAGCCCAACAACTGGGCGCCATCCTCAGTCAATACGGGGACGTGGAGGAAGTCACGCTAGTCCGGGGTCTAAGAAACATTATGACTGGGGACTATAAAATCCAGATGGTCTTGGACAAAGCGGGATTCTACGGCATTCCGGCCACTTTGAAATTCAGGGAGTGGACGCTCTCCCTAATAGTGGAGGAGAGGAAGCCCCATTGCTGGCATTGCCAGCTACAAGGCCACATGGCCAAAGACTGCCCGAAAAAGAGTGGGAACAAGAACCCAACAAAAACGCACAGCAAAGTTGCAGGGCCAGTCAAAACTACACCACAAGTCTCAACGCCCGCGCCGGCCACAAGCCTCCCAGAAGCACAGGAAGGTTGGTCGACGGTCACTAAAAAAGGGAAGACAGTTAAAAAAACACCCCTCCAACAGTGACCAGAGACCAGCCAGAAAACAAGCAAGAAGGCACGGAAAACATGGGCACGCAGGCACCCTCCTCCTCAAACAAGAGGAAGTTACAAGAGTCTGAGGAGGAGATCGTATCGGAGGAAGAGGAGGAATCACTAGCAACAGCAACACTGAGCGCGTCAGAGATCAGGAGGGCCAGGAGGAGGAAAAGCCGGAAGATGCGAGCTAACCCCCTACCTCTACTGAGGAAGACACTTCCAACAAACCACAGGCTGATCCCGCCATCATCCCACCATCCCAGCAGCCCAAACAACTCTCCCCATCCCTCTCCAATATATATATATGCCCCCAATCCTGTGATAAATCGCCCCATCAAGAGACTGTGAAAGCTACCCCCACCCTGCCCCCTCCCTCAACCTAAAGAGCCCCTTCCCCCAACAACCGCGGTTCGCAATGAGCGAACGAAAAAACTCCCGTTCCTACCAGGAGGTAGGATCTGCGAACGAGACCCACCCCAAACAATACAGGACCTTAAAGGTCAACAAAAGGTCCGGTATAACAAGCTGAGGAGTCTCGCCTATGTCGGCGGGGACAGCGTCGCAGACCCGACCAAATTTAAAGACGCTCCCTTGTTGACCACTTTCGTTAGAGTCAACAAGGACGCAAGGACTCAAGCCCTCTGGGCTATGATAGATGCAGCGAAAGATGCGATCCCGGGCCAGCAGCTGGTGGACAGGGACCATCCTTCATTGAACAATTTTTTCTACAAATGTGAGGGCAGAGTTCCCGTGTACATCCACCCCTTTTTCTACAGGGCACTTAAACTAACCTTCCCCCTGGACGTGGGGTGTGTGGCCAAGGACGGAGTACCCTTATCAGACCTACTTACCGGCAGCCTTGGCCAGGCCTGCCATGTCCTCACTGCCAAGGATTTCAGACCCGTCTGTGACACTGAATAAGGTAAGTGAACATGGCTTTGAACTTGGCTACATTGAATGTGAGGGGCATCAGGTGTCGAAGCAAGGCCTCGCGCGTTGTGAGAGACTTGGTGTCCCTCAAGTTAGATATTGCAGCTATCCAGGAGACCCACTTTATTTGTGACGAGGATTGTCAGGTGCTGGTGAACGATTACGATGTTTACTCAGCATATGGCAATACTTATAGTCGTGGAATCTCCTTGCTAGTGAGTCGCACCATGTCAGCGTCGGTGAATGTTGTTCACGCAGGCGAGGACGGGCGGCTAGTTGTTGATGTTGCCGTTAATAGTAGTGTTTTGCGGATTGTCGCTGTTTATGCTCCCAATTCTGCTGTAGAGAGGGCATCCTTTTTTCGACGGTTGGAGGGCTTCTTAGTGGATCCGGAACGATTAGTTTTAATGGGTGATTGGAATGCAATCCTTGATCCCAAAATAGATAAGGTCGGGGGGGGTAGTGGGTCGGTGCGTTGTGACAGCACTCTGTTCGACCTGATGGCCTCGTACGATCTCGTCGACAGATTCCGTCTGGATCATCCGGGGCGGGAGATGTGGACATGGCATCCTGTAGTGCCTTCTCATCCGAGTACTTACTTGGATCTGATGCTAGTTAGAAGAGGCGACGTAGACTTTCTATCCTGCCCCACGTTCCACTTGTTAGGACACTCGGACCATAAACTCGTTATGGCCCGTTTGAACTTAAGTGCTAGGCCTAAACTAGCCGGATACTGGAAGTTCAACAGCACCTTGTTGGAGTTGGAGGACTACCGGTTGAAGGTTACCGAATTAATTCAGCGGGCTTTAGTGGGGGCGGTTACCGGGAGTAAGTGGTGGGTTAATCTTAAGGCCAAAATTAGGCGCTTCTCTGTCCAATACAGCCAACGCCTTGAGTTAGATATGGCTAAGGCAAAGAAGCGCTTAGAGGATAAGCTGACCCGGGCGGTGGAGGGGGGACCTCCTAGAGGTAGCACTTGCTAAACAAGACCTCAGCCGCTTGGCTAGCGAGATGTATGCACGTCAATTATTTAGGCTAGATTAATGAAAGTTTCCAACGAGGCTGTGAATGTTGCCGATGTTGAGCATAAGGCTGCTTTAAGGCGCGGTTCGGACGGGTACATTCGTAAAGTACATAACCTGGAAGGACACGCCCTAGTTTCGACTCGGTAGATCTGCGAGGGGTTTCAGGAGCATCTATCGGAACGCTTCACCCAACTACCCGGACTTAGGATCGAGGAGTTTGGCAGCTATTTGGCTGACTCGCCCCGTCTCATGGCGGCTCGGGCGGATAGCTGTGATGGTCTTGTTACGAAACATGAGGTCATTACTGCGCTGAAGCAGGTCGGCTACAACAAATCCCCGGGGCTTGATGGTTTACCCTACGAGTTCTACTTGAGGCTGTCGCCCATGTTAGCCCCTATTCTGAAGGATATGTTCAACCATTGGTTTGCTCAGGGTTCCATTCCTGGACAGGTGACCAAGGGAGTGATCACATTGCTGAGGAAAGGTCAACGGCAGGGTGGAAATTTTCGACGATTTTAGGCCCTTGACTCTGCTAAACACAGAGTTCAAGATTTTGGCAAAGATTCTTGCGAATCGTTTGCAGGTTGTCATCACTGACTTGATCGAACCGGACCAGATTTATGCTGTGAAGGGGGGATCGATTCAAAACAATTTGCATTTGATACGCTCGATCATAGAGTGGACAGAAGACGACGCCGAAGCCGCGCTGATCAGTTTAGATCAGTCCAAGGCATTCGTTAGGGTCGACCATCGGTTCCTGGGAGCTGTGCTAGAGGCCGCCGGATTTAATCCGGACTTCCGCAAGTGGATCTTTGCCCTGTATGATAGGCCGACGGTAGCGGTGCAGATCAACGGTAAGCTGTCGGAGTCATTCGCTGTCTCTCGGTCGGTGCGTCAGGGTTGTCCGTTGTCGTCTCTGTTGTACGTCCTGGCGTTGGAACCCTTCCTTCGAAAATTAAGGGACGAGGCGGCTACACCAGTCCTGCGCTGGAGGCACACGAGTCAGGGTTTCCGCGTTCGCTGATGACGTCACCGTGTTCGTGTCTTGCCACACGGATGTTCAAGCGGTGGTCGAGGCGCTCGCTCGATACGAAGAAGTCACAGGGACCATCTTCAACCGCAGCAAGTTTGTCGGCCTGCGGTTGGGGGCCTGGACCGGGGTAAACTCGCTTCCAGGTATTTTCAGCTGGACCGATGGACCGGTCCGTATTCTCGGTGTCTGGTTTGGACCGGAACTTCAGCTGAAAAAGAATTGGTCGAAAGTATATGGCAAGGTCAAATCGTCGGTGAAGACTTGGATTGGAAGGAAATTGTCCTTGGAGGGTCGGGCGGAGGCGTGTGCTACATATGCTTTCCGCTCATCCATTACCGATTGTCTGTACTTCCTCTCCCTGCAGAACAACTAACCCGTTTGCAAGGGCGCCTCGATTCACTAGTGTGGAACGATGGTAAGCATTATGTCTGCAGAGAGGTCTGTGTCCAGAGTCCGAGCGAGGGAGGCCTGGGTCTGCCCAGTCTCTTGTGTCATAGAAATGCTGAGAGATTGGCTTTCCTGGGTCGTTCGCTTCAAGAATACGGTCCTTGGGTCCCTGTGGTTGAGAACTCGTTTCCCAATCTCAAACCCAACCCCTCGGTAGAAGGTCGTCGTAGACTCCCGTCTAAGTTCTTCTCCAAATGCCGGACCGCTCTTAGAGCTTTGCCGGGGACCAGTGTCCTCGATCAGCCAAGAAAGAAACTTAATCGGGAGATAGTGGAGGGGACCGCGAAGGATCCACTTTGTAGGCGGATGGGATGGTCGATGGAGGTTGTCTGTTCTCATTGGAGTTGGGCGCCGGGACGGGAGATTCTGAACAACTCGGAATTTTCCCTCACATGGCGACTGGTCCGAAACGCGCTGCTCCTTCTCGACGAACTCTGGCGGTATAAAGAACATACGAGGGGCTTCTGTCCGCGCTGTGACGAACGCGAGCCCGAAACGATCGGGTACGCGTTTTTTAGTTTACAGCCGGATCCATCCCTTATTGGAGTACGTCGGGGAGGGGGGGGTAACGGCTCGCATCGATGCCGAATGTCCGCTCGATCTTGACGAAGGTTATTTTGTGTACAACATGGAGCCGCCGTTCCCCAGGGAGAAAAGAATGGTTTTCCTGACGATCCTGGCAGTAGCGCGCATGGTGATTTGGATCACACGCCTCAAGTTGGTCCGCGAAGGGACATCTGTTCCGGATCGGAATCTGATCGTTTACTTTAAACATTTGCTTAAAGTAAAGATCAGATGCGATTGGAGGAGGTTGCCCAGAGTGGAATTTGACAAGAGGTGGGTGCACAGCAGTAGTTTGTGCATCTGTCGAGGAGCCAAGTTTCAATACGTGTTCCCTCGTTAAGCATGGCACGGGCAGTGCTGTGATCTTCGGAACCCATCCCGCGTAGGTTCTAGCTAAGAAAAACTTAGAAAGACTCTTGACTGGTGGTATAAATGAGATCCTGTTCCTGATTTTATTTGTTGGTACTAGAGAACCTCTGAGTCTGCCCACCTCTTTGTGCCACATCCTTGCTTTTTCAACATCCCCGGTCACTGCTTTACTCAGAGGTCACCTTCCAACCCCCTACACCCGTTGCTTTGTTTTCTTCCACTTCCATTAAGGTATTTTCCCCAATCCCCATTAGGGATCGCCCTGCTTGTTTTCGGTTCCCCGGAAAACAGTGGGGGGGTCTAGTCACCTAGATTAGTACAGGGGGTGGGTCTCACTAACAAGCCAGTAGGATTTCTCTGTTGTTTTTGACATGACCACTTTTGATTAGTTTTCCCCACTCCACGAACAATCTTTCTCTTAATTCAAAAACTTTTTTATTTTCTAATGAAATTTAATTTTATTTTTTCACACATGCACACACACACACACACACACACACACACACACACACATACACACACACACAATTTATAATAATAAAAAATGCATACACAAACACGCAGACAACTGTCTATAAATTGTAAATATGTTTTTGATTCTTAAATGCTGGGGATTTATTAGTTAGATTAAGATCCATAGAGTGAATGAGGTATTTTGGCAAATGTTGCCAGTCAAGAGTAAGACTCCAAAGTCTACATTTATTACTTTTAATCCCTTTAGTCACAAAGACCCTGGACCCTTCCCCTCCCCAATTTCTTGTAGGGCCTTGTGCCTAATTTTGTTGTTTAAAAATCTTTTGTTTTTTACTGAACTGTATTTTCAAAATTTTTAAAAGCAATAAAATATATAAACAAGATCAAAGTGTAGTATCTGTTCCGGCAGATACTGCAAGCTATGACTAGCTATGACTAGCAAAGACCAGATGTGGGGGCAACTCCACATGCCTGACCATTAACCAGCTCCCATTTCCCACCTCTCGGGAGCTGGTCCCCTTTTTCCCTTCCCCCTCCCTTCACTCCTCACATTAAAAATCGGCCTTGTGCCTAATTTGCTCGGTGGGGGAGCAAATAAATACCATCTGTTCCGGCAGATACTGCAAGCAAAGACCATATGTGGGGGCGACCCCACATATAAAACCTTGGTCAATGTAGGGGCAACCCTTCATACCAATTGCCACTATCCAGCTCCCCTACTCCCCGGGGAGTTGGTCCCCATTTCCCCTTTACTCCTCACATTAATATTCGGCCTTGTGCCTAATTTGCTCAGTGGGGGAGCAAATAAATACCTCAAAGTGTAGTATCTGTTCCGGCAGATACTGCAAGGAAAGACCATATGTGGGGGGACCCCAACGTATAAGACCTTGGTCAATGTAGGGGCAACCCTTCATACCAATTGTCACTATCCAGCTCCCATTTCCCACCAATCGGGTGCTGGCCCCTTTTTTCCTCCTCCCTCCTTCTCTCTCTCTCCACATTAAAAAAGGCCTTGTGCCTATTTTGCTCAGTGGGGAAGCAAATAAATACTTCAAAGTGTAGTATCTTTTCCGACAGATATGAATATAACATTATTGTATGCGCATGCGAGCCCTACTCCTCGGGGTGGGGGAGGGTTTCCTATTTCCCCTTCACTCCTCACATAAAAAAATCGGCCTTGTGCGTAATTAGCTCGGTGGGGGAGCAAATAAATACCCTGTTTCCCTTGACCCTCAGGGCGAAGATCCAAATGTAGCGTCTGAGTGACATTTTTTATTAATATTGTTATCTTTTGTGTATATTTTGTATAAATAAAAAAAAATGTTTTTAAAATTGGGTTTCAGTAGTAACACTCTCCCACACAGAAATACAAATTTTAAATGGTAAACATGATAAAAAATACAGACTGAGAGAGCTATAATCTTAAGTTTCAAACAGAGACGAAATGGACGAACCAACCTTATTCCCCCTTCTTTTTGAGTTGTTCATTTTCGTATTTGTACTTTTTCTTGTGAATAAAAAAAAAATATATCAAGGTGTGATAACTGTTCTGATGCTACACTCAAGTTAATTCATCTGAGTCTAAGAACTGCACGCCTGTGGAACTCTGTTCCGTCTGCCTGCTTACCACCGGACTACAACTTTGATGTCTTCAAGTTCAATGTTAAGAAATTCCTAATGAACCGCCCCCTTAAGTAAACACTTCATTAAATCTCCACACTAACGTAATGTACTTGCAATAACTCTTATCCCTGAGTGGCTTGCGCGCCTTGATAAGTGGTGATCACTGTGTAAAAAAAAAAGATATATATATGGCCATATATATATATATATATATATATATATATATATATATATATATATATATATATATATATATATATGGCCAGAACCTCCTGTCTTGAGAGAGTTAAGTCTAAAACTTGCTGCTATGTTTCAAATCATCTGAAATAACAAAATAACAGCATGGGGAGACTTGATGAAACATTTATCATATGTTATATCTCCCCTTTTTTGGAAATAGGCTAAGATTATGATTATTTCCAGTATCAAATAATCCTTATACACTTTGAAATTTATTTCATATATGAAAACCAAAGTGGGGAGAAAAAACACATGAAAAATATTAGGAATCAAATCTTTCCTCGCTGTTATTTAAGATCATTTGAAACCATAGCAGCAATCGTGTCTCTCCTTCATTTAGGCTTGCGGTTTTGGAGTAATATGAAATATGTTGTCCTTCATATGCAAAATAAAGAAAACAAACCTCTATGATTCAAGTTTTGATAAAAATAGGCCTAGACGTTTCGAAACCTATTAGTAAGGAAATTACACCCACACATATAAAGTTACTTTTATGTAATAGTAGAGACAGATACACACACAAACACACACACATATATAAGGATGTATATTTGGTAAAAGAAACACAGGGAAGGGGTGCTCAATACGTTAATAGTGATACATATGTTTTTATTATTTCAACTTCGGGGATTTTTACTTAAAACACTACAAGTTGTTTCAATAGACAGGCCAATAAATTTATCCTGCCGATTTCGTCAGACGATCTAAGCCCAAATAAATTAGAAGGAAAAAGATTCTTTTAAATTACGAATGGTATAAAAAATAAAAAAAGAGTTGAAGTGCTGGATAAAGAGGTGAGAGGGAGCAGCTAGTGAAAACAAAAACGAACAGGAATGGTAGAAGAAATATAAATAATATTTATAGTTAAAATTGAAATGAAAATTAAGAAAAGAAATAAAGAAATTACAATAGATTAAAATGAAGAGGGATATTGTTTATAAACAGGGGGAAATTATTATAAAATATAAGATATAAAATAAAACAAAATAAAAACGTAAAATTAAAAAAAGGAAGGGAGAATATGACCGAGTTTGAACTTTGAACTTTGACAGCGACACTCAATTTTTTCCCCCCATTTAACCTCTCGAACACGTGTCAAGATAAAGCAGTAGTAATATGCGGGTGTTAACACATCGATTAACAGGTTATTGTTTCTGTGGTCTCTAG
>NC_136482.1:106848069-106860569 GCF_053919585.1 Euprymna scolopes | reverse complement strand
CTTAGGCTTATACTCACTCTCTTATGTTGTTTTCGGTCACTATTTTATGCACATTCAGTCGTAATAATAAAATGCTACATTACATCATACGAGCAACACCGTCAAACTTGCAACACCTTTAGAAGAAGTTGTCCATATTTTTCTCTTCAAATATTTAGTACTAAAACTGCTACCAGTTGTCAACGGAGACGAATTGATCATGTTCTACAGATTCTGTGATTACACCTACCGTAACTGCCTAATAGTACATAGACCTAACGTAATCTTTCCCGTTTCCGATTCATTGATAATAAAGGCGCTCCACTAGAAGCCGTCTATTCTTATAGGCTGAGCTCTGAAAATCCGCATGTTTCGGGATGCAGTCCTTCGCTTTATAAACAAACGCTTACTAACATTATAATATAACGTCACTATCAGACATATTATTGCGCCGGATGTCTAGTTCATGCATGCCATAAACATTTCAGGCATGTAAGATTGTAAATTACAAGGGAAAGAAAATCATTAAACGAACGTTAAATAACCCGTTTGCTTGCTTTCATACACAAAATTTAAAACAAGGTATCTACTAGAAGTATCTCCTTCGACGACGACAACGGTGTCTTCATCAAAACATAAACCGAATTACAATGTCTCAAGCCTTTTTTTCCATTAAACACACTACATGTATATCGATCATGCTTCAAACCGTCGCATTACATATATATCTATAAATTGAGGATTTCAGCTCCCAAATATTTGCGTCTTTATATAACAATTTCTTCGATAAATCAAACAAAAACAAAGAATGATTAACAAAATACGGAAGTGTATTTACTATTTTATCAAAACGACAACTACGACGACGTGTTCGTCAAAACATCAACAAAATTACAGTTACTTGACATGTTTACCATTAAACACACTACGTGTAGACAGCAGCTGTTTAAAACCATCGCATTTAATATGTATTTTTATATTTTAGAGTGTAGCACCTACATATTTGCGCCCTTTATAATGAGTTCTCCTCAAAAACGACACACACACACACAAAACAGTACACAAAATACGAAAATGTATGTGTAAAGTATTTTCTTTTTTTCATGGTATTTGAAGATATTTTTTGTGGTTTCCGGTATTATGATACTATACACCGCATGTACATTTGTCGCTACACAAACGTTATTCTTTCCTACAGCCAGCCAAACAATGCACGTGCGCGCGTGGTTTGAGTTATGACAATACTATTCGTCTGCGCGAATTTTCCATGTGCTACTCATTTACATATAAACAGAAACGCATTACGTATTACCGAATTAAGATTAATGTGAAGGCATAGAAAAACAACGGATTTAACATTTTTTAACCTTGAACATTACATTAATTAATGCTATATAGATAATGTGGCTATATTGAGGATGTTAACTGGTGTCTAAATTAAAGATGTTAGTTCCTAAATATTTGCGTTTTTTATTATTATGACAATAAAGAAAAATATAGAAGTTTAATACTGCTATATTTAACAAGTAAACTCGTGACTAAATTAAACAGTTTAGCACCCAAACAGTAGCGGTTTTTTTTAAATTATTATACCGTAAAAGAAACAAATGGGATAGTTTATTATACCAGATAAACGAACATTATTTGCCGATAATCTAATTTCGGCAACATATTTCTTTTTATAACTGGTCTTAGTTTTTTCGGAACAAATCATAATATAAAAGACGCTATTGTTTTGAAGCTACAAAGGATACGCACAAAATAACAGGGGGTAACTTCTGGTAATGACGCCATTCCCTTCTAAAATTACGGTTGTAGGTGTGTTAGTACTTTAGATTATCCTCACATGGATTTTAGATTGTTTTAATGATAATATTCTCCCAGGCTTTATATTTTCCTTTTTATTAGAGTAGATGGGGAAACGCACATAGAGATGCGGGTGTGGGGGGGTTAACTTTCGATGATGACGTCATTCCTCCCTTTCATTATAGTTGTAGGCATGTTAGTAACTTAGGTTATCCTCACATGGATTGAAGATTGTTTTAATGCTATTATCCTCCCAGGCTTTATACCTTCCTTTTTATTTGACTAGATTCAGGACACGCAATAGAGGGGGGGGGGGGTAAACATCCGGTGATGACGTCATTCGCCCCTAAAATTATGGCTGTAGGTATGTTAATACTTTAGATTTTCCTCACATGGATTGACGATTGTTTTAATGAGAATATCGTCCCTGGCTTTATACCTTTCTTTTGTTATATGGATGGGGAATAATCGAGCTTAGCGGGCCGGATAAACATCCCGGGATGACGTCAAGTGTTTTACGACTGAGATTAATATAACAATTAGGAATGTTTACCGATGTGTTTTCAAAGGTCTTAACTACCGTGGAATTCCCACGGATCCTGCTTGCTATTATTATTATTATTATTATTATTATTATTATTATTATTATTATTATTAATATTATTATTAATATTATTTTTTATTATTTATACATTAGTACCGTAATTCAGTCCGACCATTATCATACTGACCACCGCTTAAAAGAATGTGAAACATTTCAAATTGCTAAACTGGTGTCGCCTAAGGAAAACATATTCTGATTATATATTGATACTTCGAAAGAAGATAAAACATGTGGCCCGTTTGTGGTTTATGGACGATTTAAATCACCACATTTCATGTGAAAACATTATTACATGCTTATATGTCATGTTGTCCCTTCAACTATTATCATCCTGCCATCCCTTCACAGTGGTATATTCTATCTAAATTGAAAAAATGAGTGTCGCTGTTTTCAAACACACTTTTCAACTATTTATTTAAGAGCAGTCACTTCCTATTAATTACAAAAAAATCCCGCAACACACAGTCCGCTGCAACTGCAACCGGCGCACCCTGCACGACCGCCACTGTCGCCACTGCACTAATCACACTGCACTTATAATAATAATAATAATAATAATAATAATAATAATAATAACAACTAGCGGCAACCGTGAAAATTGCACGATAGTTGAAAAATGTTGAAACCATCATCGCATAAACTGACAATAGAATGCCATTCAATAGTATAATCAGTGTAATATTAGATTTTTTTACACAGTGATCGCCACTTATCAAGGCCCGAAATCCACTCAGGGGTAAGGGTTATTGCAAGTACATTATGTTAGTGTGGAGATTTGATGAAGTGTTTACTTAAGGGGGCGGTTCATTAGGAATTTGTTAACGTTGGACTTGAAGACATCCAAGTTGTAGTCCGGTGGGAAGCAAGCAGACGGAACAGAGTTCCACATACGTACAGTTCTAAGAAAGAAGCTTTGTTCATGGAATCCGCGTTTTGATTTAGGCACTGATAAAGTGGGGGAGATTTTTCACAGTGGATTCAGCTAGACGGGTGTTTGTCGTGAAAGATTGGCGAGGGGGGACGAGATATTGATGTTCAGACGAGCACCTGCCATGGAAATAACGATAAAACAAGGATAGGCTCGCAACGTCTCTTCTGTGGGAGAGAGGTTGCAGGGTAGAGAAAAGGGCATCCCCCACTAATCGACGAAGTCTATTTTGTACTCTGTCAAGGAAGAGTAGGCTGTTTTTAGCAGCTCCTTTCGAGATATGGCAACAGTATCCCATCTTTGGACATACTAGGCTTTTATATAGATAGAGAATTGCATCAGTAGTGGGATATCTTCTGGAGCCGTAGAAGGATCCCACCATCTTTCCAGCGACCTTGGCAACATACTTGATGTACGTGTTCCATTTCGGATCAGGAGGAAAGGTCAAACCCAGAAGCTTGTCAAAACACGGGGCCTCACCCAGACGAGAGCCATCCATCACAATTGATGCCAGCTGGGGATCAGAGCGTTGATGATGTAAGGATAGGAGTTTGGTTTTGGATGAATTAAAGGTAACCAGCCACATCTTCCCCCACTGAACCACGCGCTCGAGATCAGAGGAGAGAGAATAAGAGAGAACTTTGTCATTTACAGCCTTTGGTGTGTTGCCGTAGATGGTCGTGTCATCAGCATAGATGCCAACGAATGATTTAAGTATGTGTTTAGGGAGGTCATTGATGTAGATCAGGAAGAGGGTTGGGCCCAGGATTGACCCCTGAGGGACTCCAGCATTTATATTGCAGGCTTCCGATTTTTGTCCATCTACCACTACTCCTATGAGCCTATCGGAGAGAAATGATTTAATGATTGAGAAAACATTTCCAGTTATACCGTAGCTGGAAATCTTGTGAAGTAGACCCTTATGCCATACCTTGTCGAAGGCCTTTGATATGTCAAGAGCAATTGCCGTAGAAAGGAAGCCTTTGTCAAGAGATTCACTAATCCTGTGGGATATAACCGTCAGCACATCTGCGGTAGATCTTGCAGAGCGGAAACCATATTGTGTGTGACTAAGAAGGTTATTCCTTCTGAGGTGGTTGACTATTTCTCTATTTAATATGGATTCCAGCAACTTACTCATAACACATAGGAGACTTATTTGTCTGTACTGAGAGGGAGATGACTTATCACCTGAATTCTTAAATACACGACAAACTGATGAGGTGTTCCAGGGAGTCGGAAAGCACTTCTCCTTAAGGCAGCGCTTAAACAGTTTCGTAAGTATGGGAGCAAGTTTTGGTTAAAGCTGTTTTAACACTATAATTGGAATGCCATCAGGGCCAGTTGCTTTACTGGAATCTAGGTTCTTGATTAGCTTGGCGACCTCATGCACGGATATTTGTATGTTACCTAGCTTGGTCTGTGTTATAGGAGGAAATATGGGGAGTTGATCGCCTTCATCGCATAGGGTAGAATTAGCTGCAAAGTTCTTAGCAAATAGTTTGGCCTTGTCTGACGCTGACGAGATGATGTCTGGTCCATTGATAATGGTTGGGATAGAACGCACATTTCTGTACAGGATCCTATTTGTTATTTGCCAAAACTAATGGGAACCAATCCGCTGATCAGCTACCTTGGATTTAACAGAATTGGCATATAGCTCTCTTGCATTTTTTATTACTCTTTTACAGTGGTTGCTGGCAGTCCTGAAAGCAGCTTTAGTCTCAATGCATCTATTATGTTGGTAGCTATGGAGAAAGTGATCAATCAGACCATGAATTAAAAAATGTTTTTCTAGCCAAATAAGGAGAACTGCTTGAAATATATTAGTACAAGGAATAGAACTATAGTAAAGCATCATTTTTTAGATTAAAATTTAATCAAAGTGACATGTTATCAGTTAGTAATAACTATGTAACAATATTTTTATGATTCACAGTAAGACTTGAGTACAGAGAAACATCCCATTTTTGCACCAAATATTTCAATCTCGGCAGTAAATGATTCGATAGATAATCTAGAATGTTTAAACGGTTCTTTGTCTCCTAATTGTCAACGTTATCAATACAATACTTAATATTTTCCTAAAGGGAAGTGTTTCGCATATTAACTAATACTTTAAACTGGCCAAACCTTGAAAATGGAGGGGGGGCTTGAATTAAAAAAAAACCTTTGTCTTAAATATTATATTCGGTTTATTGGGAATAGCATAAAATTTCACATTGACCCTTAAAATATCCTAAAAATTGAACCAATAGAACATTTTGATAGATTTTTAAAGTTTAAAAATTGAAAATACTGAGCTCGTAAAATTCAATTTATTTCATTACTGTTTTTAAAAAAAATAAAACAATAATAATATTTCTATTACTTTTTATACAACTTTAATAGTTTATTTTGGAAGTATAATCCATACAGAAAATGAACAACCCACCTTGAAAAGAGAAATTACGAGTGTTTTATATTTTATTCGCAGTTTCGTGTTAGAGGTGTCAAAAATTCAAATACACCTAGTCATTTGTTTACAACTTTTTAGAAAGTAAGCCTCCTTACTCCTTAAGCTATCAGCGGACATTTGTTTATTATTTTGGCACTTGTACAGTTTAGCCAAGACATTAAAAATGAAAATATCGAAAAAAGATTATATTTTAGGTATCCGTTTGATTCTCGTAGATCTCAAAAAAAAAAATTTCATTTAATTTGATCGAGTAGTTTTTTTTTTTTTACAGCGGTAAAACATGTTCTTATGAGAGAGCGTTGAAGTCAGCCATTGTGAAATTTGCTGAAGCTGAACAACATGCCACGGGGAGATAAATCAATGTAAAGTGCCGACACTCCCTTCCCATCTTTAATTCATACTTTTCTTCCTAAAAATCGAACCTTTTGCTTTGTATCGTTACAAGCTGTTTTTTCGCTGTAAAAAAAAACTACTGGATGAAATAGAGTGCATTTTTTTCGGAGAACTTCGTTTCATAACGGATACGTGAAATGTAACCTTTTTCCGATATTTTCATTTTTTACTGTCTTGACTAAACTGTACAAGTACCTTTTTTATTTAGTGTGTAAAATCCACTTTGAACAACATATTTTGAAATTAGAAAAAAAACCCAAAAAACTTTGTTTTAACATGTTAAAAGTATTTAGGTTGGTAGATAATTAAATTCTACTGTGTTTGGTATGAGTTTTTTTTTTGGTTGTTGCTTCTTGCTTTTTAGAAATTTTGACTGAGGGGGGTTACTTAGATCGTATTGTAAACTAAAGTACGGAGGTTGGAAGTCCCCCTCCCCTAAAAAGTACTTGGAAAAATCGATTTTATAGCGAGATCTAAGAATGGTTAGCCGAAAAAAAGGTGAAAAACAAAACAAATAATCAATAAATAATTGTTACCAAAGGCAATAAATGCTACTTTTTTACTTACATGAATGAGTTTATTTTATCTTTTAAAGTATTTTAAAGCGCTTTTCTTTATTTTTTAATCTAAAATTGCGGGTGTGTGGGTGCGAAATATCTCCAGATTTTCTAGAATTCCCCGCTAGATTGCAAACGAAATCTCCAGATCTCGCGGGGAAACCGCTAAATTGGAAACACTCATTACGTGACGGCAAACGGTGAGAAATAATTGTCCATAAATAAAAAAAACGGGGTATCGGTACAAAGAAAACCACCTATTTATTATAGAAAAATGAAGTATAATGTTATAAGTAAACAGGGGAATATAAAAACACGCATGGGTACAGTAAACATATTATACCAAAATGTCAAAGCAATCATTTATTTAGTTATTTAGACTATTAATTACGAACGAACCAAGAGTTACATTTATATATATATATATATATATATATATATATATATATATATATATATGTAAATACTAATATTAAAAACTATTTTGTTAATGTTTGTCTGTATTGTTTAATTAATATTACTTCCAGTAATACTAATCTTTGTACACAATTATTTAGATATTTAATTTTCGTGTTAGTTGTTTATACATTTCATATTTAGTTAATTTTAGTTTTTGATTGTGAGCGCTAATACCTTGTTGAAATACACTGCTTTCTAATAGGTTGTATGTGAGATGTCTAGAGAGTTTTCCTGTATGGCCCATGTGTGTACTATATGAATTCATAGTTTGGTTAGAAAAGAAATTATTCGAATGAACATGATAATTCGTATATTATGTTATATTAGTTTGGCTCAGTATTATGATTTTAGTTATTAAGTTGAAAGTTATATATTTCGTATAATATATTATAAGCTTAATCTTTTGATTTAGTTCAGTTAGTACGTATATCGTTTAATTTGGTTCGTCATTATTTTTCATCGAGTTCCTAGTCAGAATGAAATTGTTTTTTGTAATAAAGATAAAAGTAATCGTTTTTGTTAGCGATCGATATTATGTTATTATACATAAAATATATTAAAGTTTTTATGCGTTGATCGACCATTTTATTCAGAAAATTTCTGTTTATAAAAGTTCGCTTTATAGTTTCTAATTGGTAATAAAATATTTTCGTGTAAACATTTTATTAATTTTCATGTAACTATATTTAGTGTTGTTATTATGTTTTTCATTACAATATTAGCAATATTTTTCTAGATAAGTAAAAAGAATATTTTGCAAAATCAATTTGATACATGGCGGAAAAAGTAAATTTCCCCTTTGGTTAATAAGGTTTTTTATTAATCGGGACATGTGAATTCAATTGTGTACGCAAAGGAACCTGGTTTCCTAGAAGATAGAAAAGCAAAAATAATCAATATGTTTTCAAGCGTTACTGGAAATCAATTTAAAAATATTTTCTGTGACCTGCAAAATCGCGTTGCTCATTGTATTGCTAATGATGGATTGCATGTGAAATATTAAATATGAGTAATACTTAAAAAAAATATTTGATGCTTTCTAATCCTTCTTACTGAGTATTTCAAATACAAATAGTTATACATTTTTAATGGGCAGACTGTGGTTATGGACACACTGCATGCATGCACACACACACACACACACACATATATATATATATATATATATATATACATGATATATATATTGAGCGTGTGTGTATACATGTATTTATATATGTATTTAGTTAGGTCAAGTCATATGCTACTGGTGTAACAAGGACAAGTCGCCTGTTCTTGTAAGTGAATAAATATGAGATAGGATAGCCGAGGATTCGAAATTGCGAAGCTAGATTCAGAATTGAGAATTCCGATCATAAGTTAAAATAAAAAATACGAAATATTATTGAAAATAGAATGTAGAATTACCATTTTTTAGTTCACATAAAATAGTTAGATATCTGTTTATTGAAAAAAGAATGTAATGATGTATTTTGTTTCTGTTAAAGAAATGAAACTAAAATAAGGAATTTAAAAACGAACGATGGAAAATGTTATTTGTAAAGTGGGTCAGGAAAAAAGGTTAGAGAAATCGGCTTGTAAACATGGGAAGAGCGATGCATGCTGGAAAACGTGAGGCGTGTCAGGCCGCGTGTCTGATATGCACGGGTTGGTCATGCAATGACGTCATGAGGTTTCAATATAGTTGGAGCTTGGCAAAGAGTGACTCAGTCGGTCCGTTAGTCAAGGGAGAAGAGAGAAATCAGTGAGTTAGAAACAGAGCTGACAACGAACCTTGGAAGCGAAGGGAAGAAGAAAGAAGGATGTAGAGACTGGAATTCCTTGATGGAAAGCTATTGACCGGTCGAAATAGAATAAACGAACAACTTCATTTTTTTGTAGCTGCGTCTACGTGTTATGTTATTCAACAGAAAAAGTATTGTCAATTTATATTAGTAGAACTTTGTGAAAATCATCATCTCAAAAATAGGTAAAGAAATATAAGTGTTAATGTTATAGAAACACTCCTATTCACAGAACTGCCAAACAGTATAAATGTCAAACGCACTATCTCTCGGTCTATCTATCTATATATCAAATCTCCTCATTGTGTTTGCTCTCCTGTATTAACATGTACTCTGTCTCTTTATATATACCGAACTGCCTCTCTTTATATATACGCGATATATCTGCACACCAACATGAACACTCTAATACGAACAGTCAACAACAATATATAATACATACGTCATCCCTTCAAATATAACCCCTATGTAACACTGGTACCATGTAAAGCAGTACTCCCTGCCTCATGGTCGGGTCACCGGCGACTAAACTGGTTCCCCAACCAGATTTGTTTGGTGAGGAGGGCGGCTAGTCTCCCTGAAGGATTAAAAATAAGATCTTTCAAAGGGCGAATGAACCTTTTTTCGGGGTCAACGGCCAACTAGCACCGTGTGTGTTTGTGTGTATGTATGCATGTGTTGGGGTGGAGAGGGCTACCTTAAGCCGTAGTGAAGGCAACATTTCTGGGAGTAGCAAATCTCTGATTTAAAAAAAATATATATAAAGCGGAAGACCAGTACCCGCATTAAGCTGGTATGCAGTTTTACTTGTTGCTGGCTATCTTGTTCTTGCTTGTTACTGGATCTCAACATTTTGAACAGAGAGAGAGAGAGAGACTAAGCTGTAATACAAAGCTAAGACTCTGTAACATCATTTCTGTATAGATACTCTCTCAGGCATATGTCTATAAAAATAGTCCTGTGGCGATGGAAGACATTTTTGGACTCATGGACTTTAAGTGTCTTAGGAAGTGGCACTCGTCTGATTAGACGTTGCAATCATCATATATGCATTTATATAAATATATCATATGGATATGTGTGTATTCATATATATGTTTATATAAACATGTATATATGCACGTGTGTATGTTTTTCCATATATACATACACACATACATATATATATACATATATATATACGTACATACATACATATATACATATATATATATATATATATATATATGTATATATATATATATATATATCGTGACAGGAACACCCGTTTTGATGTTCATGATTTAAAGCTGGAAATTAAAAACAAAAATAATAGGGGGCAGGTAACCTGCTTCGCCATCATTTTTGGTAAGCTGGATATAGGAATTCCCTTTTTTAGTAATAAAATCGAGTTAAATAAGCTGAACCTGCTAGGAGGTAGAATTTTAAGAAGGTAAAAAATTAATAAAATAAATGAAAGCTAACAAAAAGTCTGAAATTTTATGCCGAAAAGTTTGTAAAATATCGGGACTTTGAGATATCGCAATCAGAAAAATGTGTCCCTATTTTATGAGCGGCACACGTCATGGGCGGAATTTTTAGAGGTTGGAAAGAGCAAACAGAAAAAATATTTTATTTATTTATTCTATTTTCTATTGTCAACTAACAAAAATTCGGATTTTTTTTTTTTACCGAAATTATCTTCTAAACAATCAGAAATTTGGGAGGTATTGAAATCACGACAATGTATTCCTATTATACGAGCGGCCCATCTCAGGGGCGGCATTTTTAGAGGTTAAAAGTAGAAAATAGAAAAAATAAATAAAAGCTAACAAAACTTTGAAATTGTATACTAAAGAGGTTGTAAAAATTCGGAACTTTTGGAAGCATCGGAATCAGAATAACTGTGCCCCTATTTTACGAGCGGCCTATGTTAGGTGGCTGCATTTTAAGAGGTTAACAATAGAAAATAGAAATAAGTAAAAATAAATAAATAAATCAAAATTAAAAGAAGCTAAAAAAAATTGAAATTTTATCCCGAAAAGTTTCTAAGAAAATCGAAACATTTGGAGGTACTGGAATCGGAATAATATGCCACTATTTTTCGAGCGGCACTTAACAGGGGTGGCATTCTGAGAGGTTAAAATAGAAAGTAGAAAAAGATTAAAATAAATATAACCTAAAAAATTAATATAAGCTAACAAAATATCTTAAATTTTATACCGAAAAGTGTGTAAAAGTCGGGACTTTTTGAAGTACCGGAATCGGAAAAATGTGTCCCTATTTCACGAGCGGCACATACCAAGGGGGCAGCATTTTGTTGGGATGGAAATAGAAAATAGAAACATTTGAACGATTGACTGATGCAGCACTAGCGTTTGATACTGAGTTGAGACGGGAAATGCTGTCTGTAATACACAGTTTGACTGAAGAAATATCTTGCAGATTTCAACAAGTTCACAATGTTGCAAGTAAATACGTTTTTCTTTAACAGTCAAACCTGCTTGAACATACTAATGATTGTTAGCTTGGTGAAGCTGACAAAGATATATTCTTTGTCGAAAGCTTCAGGAAAAGACAAAATCAATGCACCTCTTGAACTTTAGAAATTATACAGAGATACCATTACGGGGAGTCCGTCCCTTATATTGTGATTTTGCTGCGCATTTTCCTTACCCGAGCTATTAGCGTTGCCAGCTGTGGGCACTATTTCTCGGAACTAAAGCTTATGAAAAACTACCTTCGATCAAATATGAGCTTACAGACTTGGCAATCCTCTCCTGAGGAACTTGTCCTTAGAGTGAATGCTGATAGTTATTGATAACTTTGCCGAAATAAAGCGCAATAAGTATGTTTGTAAATTGTCAACCAACTTGATGGCTTGTAATAGTTCTCTCACAAAAATAAATTCATAACCTTATTTTCAGTTCATCACTACATTTATTTAATACAAATTTAAACGTATTTTTAAAAGGATTGAAATATTATTAACAACAAAAAATTTCTTAAATTTCGCTCTTAAACCGAGTGATTACACACACGGGTTTTCAAAAAGCACGGATAAAAGGTGTTTGTTTTCTCCTCGGGAGACTTGCCCTCTTAATAATAACAGTATGAAAAAAAGAAAAGAAAACTGCATCGGACTATCTTCTCCTTGATACAGCCGTGTTTATTGTGAAAATTTGAAAATAACAACATTAAAAAGAAAATAAAAATGATTTTATCATGTCTTAACCTTTTCATGTGTTCCTATTTAAATTTATAAATTTTAATTTCAAATATACTCATTTAATTTTATAAAATATATTTTCGTAAATGTGTAACTTTTTATTTCTTAAATATTGCGCTTAAACCAAGGGATTGCAAATAAGGATTTCAAAAAGCGCCGATACAAGGAGCCTTTTTCCTTTTCGAGAGGCTCGACCTCTTTATAATAACATTAGGAAGAAAAAGAAAAGAAAACTACATCAGACTATCCTCTCTTTTATATAATCACGTTATTTGGCGAAAATTCGGATTTTAACAACAACAAAAAAGTAAATAAAAATGATTT
>NC_136482.1:106833069-106845569 GCF_053919585.1 Euprymna scolopes | reverse complement strand
AATGAATTTTTTTCATGTGAATCTTATCTTCAAGGACATGCTTAATATTCATGATGGAACCTTAATAAACGAAGTAATATATATGATGGCGAATAAAAATTACATTATATTAAAACGTCCGGACACACAATAGAGGTGAACTCTCAATCCATGAGATTTCAAAAAAGGATGCTTTTCTCATAAGAATCCAACCAGCTAAAACGGGGAAAAGGATTAAGAGACAGTATAAAAATTGAAAACGATGATATTGAAAACTTGGAATCATTACAGCGCTTAAAAAGATAACGGAATTCAGGAGTTAAAATAAAGGCCGATGGTAAATCCGCTTAGCAATTTAAAGAGAATATAGAAATTTAAAATAAAAAAAACTGCTGTCGTGAAACCCATTGCGGAATTTAGATTTTATACCGCCCTCCATGGAATAAGGGACCGATCTTTATTGTGTTTGCTGATTTTTTTAGAAATTTTATGGTAAAATAACTAATGTTAATTTTCATCAGTTACACATAATTATTACTATAAATATTTACACGCACACACACATACACACACACACCCACACATACATATATATATATATATATATATATATATATATATATATATATATATATATATATATATATATATATATATACTTCATTTACTCACATAAAAGTAATATCCGAAAGTATAGATTTATGCGTACACTTTAAGTATTTACTTCAAAAGTTCTCAATACGTAGGAAGATCTATTTATTAATAAAATATATATGGCGATTAAGGTACACTGAATATTCGGCGTTTCATCCACTATAGGATCCGTCAGGCTTATGCGCGAATTCTGTGGTTGTTTCTCGTTTGTATATATGTTGAGGATTTTAGTTAGCCAATCTGCTTTCTAGTATCCACCGCGCCCCTTCCTATCAGCGAATGGGCATGCATTTTATCGAACAAAGGATCTGTTTTAGGACTAGGTTAGTGGTTTAAGACAGACGATTTCCTCATTTCTGCTCTTTAAATTTTTTTTCTATATATATAAATATACATATGTGTACACACATACATGCACACATGCATATATATATGTGTGTGGGTGGTCGTTTATGTATATTCATGTTCATTTAATTTATTTATTTGTTTGTTTTCTATTGTTTTTGTAAGTTTTAAAGCTATTTTGTATCGCTATCCTAGAATAAGTTTTATTTTGTGAACACAATTGTTTGCTATTTCTCGTGTACAGTTTAATAGATTTTGGGGTTCTTTAAAGTACAGTATAACAAATTTTTCATGAAGGCATAATTTACATGGGTCATGTAAATGTCTGCAAGTGGTAACTTGTCTTATTATTTTCCATTCGACTACCGGCGAATGTCCGCTTTCTTTGAGTTCCCAGTATTTATTCGCTAGTGTTGTTTTTATACAGTGTTTTTGTTTATTTTTTAATGTACTTTTGTGGTCATAGTATCGAGTTTTGAAATCTAAGGAAGTCATGCCTACGTAATATTTCTTATTATTCGGGTTTTCTTTCGCAAATATTGTTTCTTGATAAACTACGCTTTTTGTTAGACATTTATTTTGAACTGGGCAAAGTGTGCGGTGTCTACAGTTGTATATATCTTGTTCGTTATTATTATTTTTATTTTACTAGTATGGTTGTTCTTGTCCGGGGTTGGTTTGTTATTATTTTTATTATTATTATTATTATTATTATTATTATTATTATTATTATTATTATTATTATTATTATTATTATTATTGTTATTATTATCATTATTTCTGCTTGTGTTGGTTCTTTTTTGTCATGGAATCTACTTTTTTATTGTTTATTTTGTTGTTGTTTCCATTGTTTTTATCCTCACCATATATAAAAACGAGAAACAACCACAGAATTCGCGCATAAGCCTGTAGCTTAATTGCCATATATATTATATATATATATATATATATACATATATATATATATATATATATATATATATATACCGTATTAACAAAACCAAGAATTCAAAAAAGGAATTGATAGCAACAAAAAGGGTATTTCATTGAAATACACTTTTTGTTGCTATCAATTCCTTTTCTGAAGTCTTTGTTTTGTTAATACAGTATATTAATGCTCAATTATGAAATATGGTAATTTTGTTGCTTACTTTTGTAGTCACTTACTTTTAGCTTAAAACTTATTGGTATATGAAAATTTACTGAATTATACGAACCCAGTAAAACTCAGTATATTACAAACAAGTCTCTCTCTCTCTCTCTTATATATATATATATATATATATATATATATATATATATATATATATATATATATATTTATATATATAAAGATGTATATATATATATATATATATTTAATAATGATAACGGAATGCTCACATTGACACACGAGTTCTCATGCAATTTTGAGCCTGGTTAGTATTAGATGGGTGACCGTTTGTGAATTCTAGGTGCTGTATATGTTCTCCGCCTACCTCGGCATTTGTTTCCAGTCGTCATGTACTTCACTTGTCATTGGTATTTAACAGTGTCGTCTCAGAAGTGTGGGTGGAGATTGCGCACCTTCTCCCACAAAAATGTCACGCGCAAGCAACCCTTCTTGTGTATCCATAGTATGCCCAAAACTTAAGGAGTCTGCTTTGTTTGCTTAATAATGAAAACTGTTTTATAAGAAAATTGGAATGCCACAATAACGATTTATTTACGTGCTATCAATTGTCTTTTGGGGGAATAGTTTTCTCAGGTGGTCAGCTTTAAAGTGTTTTCGTTTTTACTTATCGTTCTTTTCATTTTTCTTAAGGACGTTATTCATTTTAATCTGTGCTTTATGAATAGGGATTCGGTATTTTATTGCTCTTACTGCGCCTTTTATTATCAGTATTATCTTTACTTTCATCACTCTCTACATTTCTCTCAGCTTTTTGGTCAGTTCCATGTATTTGTTTCGCTTCTTTCGTTTCTTTGAAATCCCCTGTATGGACTGCTGGAGTCACGACATCTACGATGTGGCAGAACTTTTCCTTCTCTCTAATGACATTTGCTGTTCTTACTAAGATGGGTTTATATGTGTGTGCGCCCATGTTCCAAAAGAATTATGTTTTCCGTTTTTAAGTACCCCTTCCGGTGTGTGATTGCACTTATTGTCTAGATTCTTCTCATTTTCTTCTGTTTCTTCTTCTTCTTCTACTTCTTTATCTTCTTCCTCTTCTCCTTCTTTTTCTTCTTCTTCTTCTTCTTCTTCTTCTTATTATTATTATTACAACAGTTAAATTAATATGGCATTTGTTATTCCAAATATGTTTTCATGGAAAGACTAAAATACAAAGCTTATTTCAGGAACTCCACCAGTTTGTTAGTTTGACGTTTAACAATTTCACACACGCATTAGGATGAGGGTGTAGTAACGTATCCTGTTCCCATGCTACCATTCGTACAGAACTTATTTTGTCTAGAATCGTACTGTGTATCTCTTTCATTTGCAAGATACAGTCGTCCAAGACATTAACACTATTGGGGAAGAGATACTATTTATTAAGTACAAAAAGCCATGACGATGGGTACAAATGATTCGTAAGACATACAAATGTGATAGGATGAATAGCAAGTTGTCAACTTCGCGATAGATTAAGCACGGAAATAGACAATTCCCATGAACCGGTTGACTGGGCATGACATTTCCGATTTCAAAGTTAATATATTTAGAAGTTTAAATTAGTATATGATAGCATTCCGTCTGTAACAATTAGTGCCAGTTTTTAGTTTGAGACATTTGATAAAACAATTGAACAGAGCTTGACAGATGAAGAAATGAACTGACCTATGGATTGAAAATGATGCCTCGAATGTTTTTTTCTTGTGGTTTTGCGTTGTTTTATTTCATCTTAATATGTTCAAACCATTGGAACCATACGAGGACAGTTCAAATAGAAAGATGCATGGCACACAAATAACTGGGACGACGATAGTTTGGAGGGATTGCTTGGTTCTACTTATTTATTTTAGTCATAAATTTTATCTTTAAAACGACTGGGTCGATATAAATCTAAACTGAACTGTCTCTTTACCTAACGAGGGGAAAAAATTGTTACGTCATTATTGTGAAATAGTATCGATTGTAATAAGGATTGTCAAAAATCAAGATGCATTCTATTACTTCATGCAGAAAAAAAAAAAACTAAACCGATAAGCATTAATAGGCGCCTGTTAAATGATTACGAAGTGAATGCAGTTGAAATCAGCACAATCAGAAAATGGGTTTGTTAAATTAACAGTCACGACTGAGATACAAAGGGCAAAACCGATTCGAAGATTTTACGACAAGGATATCGAAAGAGCCCAGCAAAGGCGCATTGGAAATAGTGTTGTCTATATAGAAAAAATGTATTCGAGACAATAACAGGTCGTTTGTTTGAAGTTATCACTCCCGTCTGCATAACTTATACATGTTTTAGTTTTTTTTTATTAAAAAGATGAAGGCTATACGTTTGTAAACAAACTCTCTCTCTCTCTCTCTCTCTATATATATATATATATATATATATGTGTGTGTGTGTGTGTGTGTGTGTGTGTATGTGTGTGTGTGCGTTGCATTTGAGGATGAACGTTTTTCATAGTTCAATCAATGTCTCATCTATATCATTTGTAAGTACCCAATTTCATAGATTAAATTATATATTAAATCTTCGGAAAAGGCTATTAACCTTTACGCCTTTCTATTAATTTATTTTAACGTTTAACACTTTCTATTTCTTAAGCCCTATTTTACTCCATTTTTTCCGGTATTATTCGAACATGTCGTTCATACTTTCATGCCTTTTGTTTTGTTTTCTTTCTTAGCAAACATTTACATAGTTTGTTCCTTGCTTCATTTCTCTCAACATCCAACGTTTTCGTTTATATATTCTTTACATTTGAAGTTTTATTTTCTTCTCTTTGCAATAATACTTTTCTCTCTGTTTCGTCTATCTTCTTAAACCTAATTTATTCAGAACGAGGCTACTTTACATAATTGTAAAAAGCGACACGAAGTACCGTAATCCCAGCAAGTTTTCATTCGAAGATTTACATAGGAAAAGTTGCCCTTGGGGAAAATCTACCTCAACCAGAGAAATTGCTCTCCTTCATTGGTCCTATTACCATAATAAAAACCAAGGAATTGTAATCGGTTGTACTGGCATTATCGTTTCCCTGAAATTAATTTCAGTAGAGTCGACAAATCGGACTCGTGCATGCGGTGGTTTCGCACTGAGCTGTCCAATTATCCAATCAGCTTTGAGTAAATCTTATTAGAAATGATGAATCTCGACACGGCGGAGCAAGGAAGTAGATGGGCACGAGATCACTTAGTTATAAAAGCGAGCAGTATAACGAGAGAGAATAAGAAATATAAAGAAAAGAGCTTGAAGAAAGAGAGCTTAACGAAAGGAAATGGCAAAGGACCAAAACGTATTCGGAACCAGAGAACGGAAAAAGAGAAAATGACAATATCGATACAACGAACAAAAATAATGCGCACACACACACACACACACACACACACACACACACACACACACACACACACACACACACACACACATACACACACAAAACATACAAAACACACATATATAGCTTTATATATATATATGTATATATATGCGAATGTATGTGTATGTGCACGAGGGTCGTTGCAAACCAATGACCTCCTATTTATTCTTAAACTCCTTAGTTGAAAATCTACGCAGATTTAAGTTTCTACATAGTCAACACCATCTTCAATGAACTCTTGCCGGTAATTCAATGACACGTTTTGCATCTGACGCAGAGCAATGAAAAAGGTTGTTTGAATAGACTCCCACACTATGGCTTGGATCTATCATTCGAAACACTCTCCCCTTGGCTAGAGAAGTTTAACTATATTCGGACGATCAAGCCTTTACGCGCTTTAGACTTAACATGCAACATAACATTAGCTACTTTTATTTTATCTACCGCTCTCCCTCGACCAAGGACTGTTCCCTAATAAACAAAGTCTCTGCCAGTATAGATACAGCACTTTTCCTCGACACTAGCGCACAAGTGCATGTATTTGGTGACTTCAATGTCCACCACAGCAACTGGCCTGGATTTTCTACTTACACGGACGCAGCTAGTACCACAACACATACCTTCTACATATCTCATTCCCTATCACAGATGGTTACGTTTCCAACCCGTTTCCCAGACAAGCAAGAACAACACGCATCACTTCTCGATCTGTTTCTGGCCACAGTTCCCGATGACTGTGTAACGAATGCCCACATCCCTCTTGGAAACGCCGATCATGCAGTGGTAATGGTTGAAATCGCCCTAAACTCTAGAGCCAAACTGAAGAGCCAGTGCTCAAAACAACGAGATATTATAAAAGACTGGGAACCCATCAGGGATCTCATCAGGGACGTCCCATGGCAAAATATCTTTTCACTTCCTGCTGAACATTGCGCAAATGATACCACTGAATGGTTCAAAACGGCAATTGAAGCACGTTTCCACGCGTAAATTTTATAGCAAGTCCCACTCCCCACAATGGTTTACTTCTACTTGGGCAGCTGCCATAGCGCAAAGGCAGCATGCGTACCGCATATTAAACCGACATAAGATCAGATCCAACAGACAGAAATATATAGAAGCCAGAAATTACTGTAATAAAGAAATAGCGACAGCTGAGAGAGAATTAACTTAAACCACCAAAAACGCATCGAAGCACAAAAATTAGGAACCCGTGACTCCTGAAAAATCTACAAGAGTGTAGTAAATAATGGGCAATCAACTATTCCCCCGCTATCCAACAATTATAGGGTTATTTGCTCTGCAACTGAGATGGCTAACATGCTTGCAACACGTTTTGCCTCAAACTCCACACTGTATCCTGCTAAGCACCCTCTCCTTTACTTTCCTTTGCGGACAAACGCCACACTAGACGATCTAAACATCACTCCTTCTCAGTTGCATGCTATCATATGAAATCTCGACACTGCAATAGCATTTGGACTCGATCTCATCCCGGCTGTACTATTAAAAACGTGCGCCGCCGAAGTAGCTCCAGTTCTCTCCAAACTTTACAACACATGCCTTCATGAATCTTGCTTTCCTGCCTGCTGGAAAACCGCTTCTGTAGTACCAGTTTTCAAGAATCCTGGCAAAAGAATTGACCCAGTAAATTATCACCCCATTAGCCTCCTCCCACTTTTCGCCAAAATATGAGACCATAATAAAGAAAGCTCTAATCCATCACCTTACAGATGCTAAACTTCTGACTGACCAACAATATGGATTAAGGCAAGCCCGTTCCACAGCAGAAATCCTAACTGTAATTTCAGAACGTATATACCATTCACTAGACAAAGCGGGGGAGGGTAGAGCGGTAGCTCTCGATATATCTAAGGTTTTTGACAGGGTATGGCATGAGGGTCTTCTCAAGAAAATCAAATCATACGGTATTACTAGAAGAATACATAACATAATTAAATCCTTCTTAGATAACAGAAAAAAGGTTGTCTTTGACAGTCGTACATCTAAACAACATAATATAAATGCGGGAGTTATTCCTAATATTCGTAAATAAATCCCCCTGACAAAATAGTTTGTGAGATGGGTATATATGCTGACGACACCATTCTCTATAACAGACACGACAGGAAAACAAATGAATACATATATTTAGAAATGGCTAAAACACTAGAGGATAAGCGCCAATCCGTAGTGGAATGGGGAAAAATGGATGGTCACATTCAATGCTGCCAAGACTAAACTTGTTTACTTCAATTATTGCAAGAAACCTTCCCTACCACCAATAGCAATGGCCAACGACTCTATATCTGAAAGTACATCTTATGAAACCCTCGGCCTAACGTGCACAGGAAGCATGAGTTGGAATAATTACACTGAGAGCATTGCTAGGAGCACTGCGAGGAAGGTGGGTTCTCTCAACCTTGCTAGAAAGCTAGTAACGCCCGAAAGTATTCTATACCTCCATAAGGCCACCATTCGCACATGTATAGAATAGTGTTGTCATATTTGGGCCGGTGCATCTGCCACTAGGCTCTCGCTTCTAAACAAGGTTCAAAAGAGAGTCGCCAATCTGATAGGTCCTGAACTTTACGCTAAAATTCAGCCTTTGTCCCATCGAGGAGATGTTGCATCCCTCTGCCAGTACTTTAACGGCGAATGCATTGAGGAGGTTCACGCACGTGCCCCCCGACGTAAATACCCCCAACATACCCGACAAGCAACTAAATCCCACTCATTCACGGTTGAGATCCCTAGATGTAAGAGATCCTTCCAATCTAGGAGTTTTTCCCCCAGAACCCTTAGACTTTGGAATTCCCTTCCGGGTCCCTGCTCCCAAACTGTACTGACATGCAGAAGTTCAAGTGTAACGTGAACCAACATCTTGCTGCCCAAATCCCTACACATTACCCCTGATACTTATGTCCCTGATAGAAGCCCCTCACAACAAAGTGACAATGTGCCTTGTTTGGGATGAAAATGTAATAAAAAAATATTTGCAACAGACAGCTGAGCGTATAAGTCATGAATGCTTAAGTTCAATCACTTAACAATGCAATTTCTATCCATTTAGGCTGAATAAATATAGAAACTGAATGTGGATGCTTATATGTCAATATTAAATATATATATATATATATATATATATATATATATATATATATATATATATATATATATATATATATATTAGCATAGGTGCCCGGGGTTTCCAGGGTGTTTGGAGGTGTGTGTTGAGCAAAAAAAAAAAAAAAGAAAAACTTGTAGTAGGAAGACAGGCTCGAACCCGTACCGCGAAGGAGGATAAACATGGGGGAAACCGTGACGTATTTGCTGTTACGACAGCCGCCAAACCGGAAGTGACGTAGGTTTAAATTAAGGCTAGACAATCAAAAAGAGCGAATGAATTTCAAAAATATCGGCGAAAAAAAAACGGCCTCTCCCTGCACAAAAATGCCCAATTGAGGGTGAAAAGTTTCATGTTTTTAGCCAAGTTTTCGGTATTCGTCCTCTGAAGGGCCCAGCTGTAAACAATACTGATCTTGTGAAATTTCAAATGTTTAGACGAGAAATTATCTGAGTAATTTGGTAGAGAGCGCAGAGGTCAATTTTTATAAAGCTTTGACCCCTATTATGCCCCCTTAAAATGTATTGTTTTGGGCTCAATCAAGTTATTTATTAGAACCATGTCCTAGAAACCTATATCTAAAATTTGAATTGTTTATACCCAAAATTGGCAGCGGAGTTTGGTAGAGTTCTCAAATGTCAAATCGTTAACTCTGCCCCTTTAAGAGACAAATTTCTGGCCGAAAACGGATTACAAAGTTTTTCACAAATCTCCACACCCTGTATATCAAATTTCGAGTCTGTAGACTGAAAATTGACAGAGTTATTGTGCATGAAAATGAACACAGACAGACACACAGACAGATCCTTTCACTTTTATAGATATACTAGCATGGGTGTCTGGCGTTGCCCGTGTGTTTAGAGGCGTGTGCTTAGCAAAAAAAAAAGTGGTAGTAGGAAGCCAGGTTCGAACCCGTACCGCGAAGGAGGAAAAGAACGAAGAAAAAACGTAACGTATTTGCTGTTACGTCCACCGCCAAACCGGAAGTTACGTTGGTTAAAATTAAGGCTAAACAATCGAGAAGAGGGAATGACTTTCGAAAATATCGGTGAAGAAACGACCCCTCCCTGTATTCTTCGGTATTTGTCGTCCAAACGGTCGATCTTCAAAACGATACTGATTTGAAAATCCGTCGCCTCTGTCGAAATTTTTAGGCACACATGAAATCATACATACATTTATATATTGGTAGCTTAAATTTTCGACCCAAACTGATTAAAAAGCTTGCCCATCTCTGAATACCCTTTATGTAAAATTTCAAATGTTTAGACCAGAAATTGCCTGATTAATTTGCTAGAAACCGCAGAGGTCAATTTGTTTTTAACTTTGCCCCCCCATTATGACTCCTTAACATTTATTGTTTTGGGCTCTAATGAAGTTATTAAGTTAGATCCATGTCCAAGGAACCTATATCTAAAATTTGAATTGTGTATACCCAAAATTGTTGGAGAAGTTTGGTAGAGTTCTCAAAGGTCAAATCATGGATATTTGACCCCTTAACAGCCAAATTTATTATAAACGAATTGCAAGGATTTTTCCAAATCTCAGTAGCTTGTATATCATATTTCCAGTCTGTAGACTGAAAATTGACAGAGTTATTGCGTAGGAAAATGAATACAGACATACACACAGACACCAGACAGACAGACAGACACTTTCACTTGTATATATATATATATATATACTAGGATTTCAGCCCGGCGTTGCCCCGGTGTTCGAAGGTGTATTTGTAGCAAAAAAAAGCGGTGATTTTTTAAAACTTTGACCCCTATAATGACCCCTTAACTTTTTGGTTTTGGGCTCAAATAGAGTTCTTAAGTTAGATCCATGTCCAAGGAATCTATATCTAAAAGTCCAAGTGTTTAAACCCAAAATACACGGAGGAGTTTGGTAGAATTATATAAGATCAAATCATTGAACTTTGACCCCTTAACAGACAAATCTCTGACCGAAAATTGATTACAAATATTTTCCAAAATCTCCATACTCTGTATATAAAATTTCTTGCGTAGGAAAATGTACACATACACACACAGACGCGTTCACTATTATATATATATATATATATATATATATATATATGTGTGTGTGTGTGTGTGTGTGTGTGTGTGTGTATGTATGTATGTATGTATATATATATATATGTTATTTTATTTCAATTTTTATTTTAATGGACTATATTAAATAAATTTAGAACATGTAAATACTTTTTTTTACATCTCGCTTCGCCGTGACATTCATAGAAGATGAATACGTTTTTCGGGTATATTAACATAAGTATTGTATTGTTGATACTGCTTTCCAACTTAATATGAATGGAACATACGTTTTAATTTACTCGTATCAAAAATACTGAGAGATTTGCATTCGCCATTGACATTTGTTTACAGGAAATACGCTTTTATTGAATCTATAATTTATTTCTCTGAGGCACGCAAGCCTTAATACTTCGAACTTCTTTCCATCTTCGATTATTTGTGTGCACCTATCAAAGCACAAAAATCGATGGTTACGAAAAAGCCTATGATATGTCAAGAGCTACTGCTGTGTGGAGGAAGCCTCTATCGATAGATACACATATGATATGTGAAATTTTTCATGGTGTAAGAAGTTTTTTTTTTCTTTTCGCATTGATTGAACTGCTTTTCAAAATATGTGCTAGTACCGATAGCTACGATTTAGTACTATGACCCCAAGACTGTCAGGATACTTTGCTTTCCTGACATCAAGTCTTTTGACGAGTATAGTAAACATTACAAACAGATATGTGAGTGTCGTTCCGATTATTCTTGATATTTGGAGTAATACCCGAAAGTAGATGGCCCTGATAGCGTGGAGGTGAGCTTACTAAAATGTTGCTCGTGAAGAGTTTTGATTTGACAGATGCTGACGAAATAACCACAGACTCGTTGATAATAATGATAGATGATTCGGATATGTGACAAAACATAGTTTGTTATCATGGAAATCAAGCCTTTGTTCCTCTACTTTAAGCGTGACCGAGTGAGTATCTGACTTACTCGCGTGGTCTTTATTGCTTTTGCAGTGAATGTTGGCAGCTTTAAAGGCAAGTTTAGTTTTAAAACATCTGCTGCGTTTTTAACGTATTGTTTAGTATGTGCAATTGTTGCGGTGCATACAGTGTAGTACCATGCTAAAATATGTAAACTTGTTTATTGCTGGCTTTCTCCTAAACCGGCTTTGAAACACTCTAAGGAATCTGTAATTTAGTGAAAATTTATTAAGATTACATATATATTGTTACCGTTTCCTGAAAATAAAGATATGAAAATAATCCCGTAATGTCTTCAATTACCACTCTTTCCTTATTTACTAAACTGAATTATACGACAATACATCCATAGCAACCATCGTTAAGTTGACAGGTTTTTATTGGGGCTTTATATATATATATATATATATATATATATATATATATATATATATATATATATATATATATATATATATATATATATGGGTGTGTGGGTGTGGGTGTGCTTGTATAGACAGGGATAGAGAGAGAGAAAGAAAGAGAGAGTCAAAAAGAAAAACATATGTAGAAAGGGGAAAAATGAATATTATAAATAAATAGATATGAACTGAGAAATATATACATGCATATAGCAAGAGAGAGACATAGATAAAAAGAGATAAAGAGATAGAGAGAAAACAGAGTTGATAGATAGATAGATAGATAGATATACATAGTTGATATACAGATTGGACAGATATAGTTAACAAACAAAGGGAAGGATAGAGTTAAGAGACTAACAGACAAAGTGACAGCAAACAGAAAAAATAGATACGCTATGCGTGCAACAGTATTAAAATAGAGAACTAGGGTTAATATATATTAATC
>NC_136482.1:106768069-106830569 GCF_053919585.1 Euprymna scolopes | reverse complement strand
AAAAGGTCTGCCTTAAACCACTAACCTAGTTCTAAAACAGATACTTTTTTCGATAAAATGTATGCCCATTGGCTGATAGGAAGGGGCGCGGTGGATACTAGATAGCTGATTAGCTTACTAAAATCCTCAAAAGAAGAGGACCATATAAAAACGAGAAACAACCACAGAATTCGCGCATAAGCCTAACGAATCCTAGAGTGGATGAAACGCCGAATATTCAATGTAGCTTAATCGCCATATATATATATTTATAAATTACTAACTAGCTCTACCAACGTATTGAGCACTTTTGAAGTAAATACTTAAAATTTACGCATAAATCTATACTTTTGTATCTAAATTTATGTGAGTAAATGATGTAGTTATATGTGTGTGTGTGCTAGAACATTTTCATCTTAATTCTAAGCTATTGTTGAGAATGTAGAAACTATTCATAAAAATATTTCAGCATTAGGTGTATCACAATTTTTTTTTAGGAATTTTGACACCCCTAACACGACACTGCGAATAAAATATAAAAAAAAACTCGTAATTTCTCCTTTAAAAGTGGGTTGCTTACTTTCTTTATGGGTTGTACTTCCAAAATAAACTGTTAATGTTGTATAAAAAGTAATAGAAATAGTATTTTTTATTTTTTATAAAACAGTAATGAAATTAATTGAAATTGACAAACGTGTCTTTTAAATTCACGCCCCCATTTTGAAATTCCTATTAAAAAGTAAATAATTAATTTACTCACCAAAGTTTTATATATCACAAATTCAAGATAAGAGATCAATAAGTAATATATTCAAATTAAAACAAAAAAGAAGTGTTTTTTTAGAAATTTACCTGTAAAGTCCGAAGTTTAAAACTTTTTTTTTTAAACCACGTTGTTTGTTTTTGTTTGTTTTTAATTTAATCCTAGTCTTCCGAACTTTGAAACCTTTTTTTTTTATTTTTAATCACGTTGTTTTTTGTTTTTGTTTTATGTAACCTTGTTTCTTGCTCCTTTAATTGAAAAAATAGGGGTTGAATTACATTTCCGAGTAGTTATAAGCTTGGAATAACTGGGGGGGGTCATATTATTCAATATGTTTCACAAAGTTTCTGACACACCTATTTCAGCATCGTAGTAAAATAAAACCAATTATCTAATTGAGAACCATAGAAATGAATAAGTAATTATAAAACGCGCGATTTTTAATACAATATACAAATCAATAATCTTCATCTAGTCCCTTGCATACGCATGACTGAGTATATTAAGAAATTTGTTTGGATAATTTTAAGTAGAAAATTATAACATTGCCATGAAGAACCAACGCTGTTAATGGCAATATCAGAGTAAAAACACACACAAAAGTGGTGCATACGTTCCGTTACAAAATTTCGGAACTATTGTTTGATAATATTAAAATAAATGTACTATTTTATTTTCATTATATGATAATGTAAGATATTTGTTGTTTGTTTGTTTGTTTGTTTTTCAGAAAAAAAGATACTAATTTTTAACAATGTCTGTTAAATGTCTGTTTTTTTTCTCGTCCATAAATGTTTATCTACCAAGTTGATCTTAAATATTGTATAATCAATCCATTATATTATCATTTTCAGTCCCCAACCCCTAATTTCTGGCTCCCATCTTATCTCGCAATTACTTATAACGTCACCAACTAACTTCGGAAGGACCCCCACCCATCTGCTTTTCTTTTATATCATACGTTTCTTAAAACGTGACTAGTTAAAGTTCAGAATAAAATCACGCTTTCTCTTAACGGTTAATTAAAAAAAAATTTTCTGAACGCTATTAAAAGTTAAATTCTTCACTAGTTTGCAGTTTGGAGACGGAAGTGTTGTTGTGATAAGTGATTTTCTCTACTAATTCGCACTTTTTATTTTTAGATTCAAATATTAATAACTACATTTTATTTCAGTATTTAATTTATGTATTTCTGTTGTATTAAATGCTAGCTTTTTTTTTTCTCGTCCATAAATGTTTATCTACCAAGTTGATCTTAAATATTGTATAATCAATCCATTATATTATCATTTTCAGTCCCCCCCTAATTTCTGGCTCCCATCTTATCTCGCAATTACTTATAACGTCACCAACTAACTTCGGAAGAACCACCACCCCCATCTGCTTTTCTTTTATATCATAAGTTTCTTAAAACGTGACTAGTTAAAGTTCAGAATAAAATCACGCTTTCTCTTAACGGTTAATTAAAAAAAAATCTTCTGAACGCTATTAAAAGTTAAATTCTTCACTAGTTTGCAGTTTAGAGACGGAAGTGTTGTTGTGATAAGTGATTTTCTCTACTAATTCGCACTTTTTATTTTTAGATTCAAATATTAATAACTATATTTTATTTCAGTATTTAATTTATGTATTTCTGTTGTATTAAATGCTAGCTTTTTTTCTCGTCCATAAATGTTTATTTATCTACCGAGTTGATTGCAAAAATAGATTACCTAATTGTACTCATTTTTAGTTCGTGAGAGGGGAATCTATCACCATACTTTCCCTTAAACACGTCTGTTGGACTTTTATTAAGTACAATACTTAATAGTTTTTTTTTTAATGGAGAGTAGAAAACGCATTGTGGATGCGTTATCGGCAGCTCCTGTTACTCTCGCTTCTTCTTATTTGTCCCTCAGTCCTCATTTTTTAATGAGTGATTTTTCTGACAAAGGGAGAAGAAAAAGCTGTTTTCTAGGTTGGCAGTATTTTGAGCGAACAGTTGGCAGAGTTGGTCGAAATTTTCTGTTTCTATGTCTATCCTTGTAGCCATGTCACTAGTAAGGGTGTTGGAGGTAAACGTTTTGTCTGGGCTGACGTTATCCGCCTGATAGTCAGGGACCCGAACCTTGGATTAACCACTAAGGAGACTGTCCTATCAGCAGGTGCAAAGTACTGGGGCTGCTGTATTGCCATTTGGTGAATGGAATCTGGACCATGCAGTAGCTTCTGGTGGGGCCTCTCGATGCCATACTAGTGGGTAATTGTTACGGCTTTATCTTATCATGTGCTACAAAAAAAAAATTCTTCGTTTCTTTTTCTCTCTTAGTTTCCCCTCTCTGCCCTGCTCTAAGTAAATCTGACGACCTAGTCCACAAATTCCAACATTTCATCATGACAAGTTTCAAGAAGAAATACACGATTAAACCCGGTTCTCCAACTTCCAACGTAGACCCCTACTACCATGTCTCCTTCTCCAACATCAGGGGTCTTCGTTCTAACCTTCCAAAGGTTGAAACCCAATTACAGGAGACTAAACCAGACCTTTTATTTTTAAGTGAAACTGGCATTGGACAGGCTATTTCCCTAGATGAGTTTACAATTACAGGATACTCTAACTTAACTTCTAAATCCGACCCCCAAGATCGCCATGGGCATGGAATATGTGCCTATATTAAAGATAGCCTTCCATGTGGGAGGGACATCTCCAGGGAAGATCCTAACTTACCCTATATGTGCTTCCGGGTTGCTTTAGCTCACACTACTGCATTTATATTTACTCTCTATCGCCCCCACAACAGCGGAGTTACTATCTTTCGAAGCATATCTGAGAAAATTGACCAAGTCCTTTCTACTTATCCTTCAGCTAACATTCACGTATGTGGAGACTTCAATGTTCACAACGTCGAATGGTTGACCCACTCAAACAAGACCGATGATGAGGGGAGGTTCTGTCATGATTTCTCCATTGCCTATGACCTCACTCAGATTGTTCAGGAACCTACGCGTGTGCCCGATAATGACGGCCAGTATGCGAGCCTACTAGACCCTTTTCTCACAACTTGCCCTGAACTATGTTCAGTTTCTGTTCTGTCGCCTCTTGGATCTTCCGACAACTCTGTTGTATCAATTAAGATAAAAATGAAATGTAATAAGTCCCCAGACGTACTTCTTCATCGTACAGTATATCGATACACTAAGGCTGACTGGGATAGCTTCCGTACATTTATATCTGATCTACCTCTGCATTCCATGTTTAAAAAGGATGTGTCCTCTATAGTATTAGACCTGACTGAATGGTTAATTGTAGGTATTGACCATTTCATACCCTCGAAAAAGTTTCAGCAAAAACCTAACAGCCAGCCATGGTTCTCTCCAGAATGTGCTGCTGCAATTGCGCACAGAAATCACTTTTTCCACTGCTTCAAACGTAATAGATGTGTGGAAACTAAAGCCGCTTTCAGGACTGCCAGCAACCATTGTAAGAAAGTAATAAGGAACGCAAGAGAGTTGTATGCTCAATCTGTTAAGTCCAAAGTAGCTGAGCAGCGGCTTGGTTCCCACCAGTTTTGGCAAATAGCAAACAGAATCCTGAACAGAAGCGTGTGCTCCATCCCAACTATTATCAATGGACCTGAGGTAATCTCGTCAGCATCAGACACAGCCAAACTCTTTGTCAAGAACTTTGCAGCTAATTCTACCCTTTGCAACCAAGACCGCCAACCCCCAATATTTCCTCCTGTATCAGAAAACACGCTATGTGATATACGTATATCTGTACGTGATGTTGCGAAGCTAATCAAAAACCTTGATTCGAGTAAAGCAACTGGCCCTGACGGTATTCCAATTATAGTACTAAACAAACTTCAACCTGAACTAGCGCCCATACTTACAAAACTGTTTAAACGTTGTCTTAAGGAGAATAATTTCCCATCTCCCTGGAAAATCTCATCAGTATGCCCTGTATTTAAGAATTCAGGTGATCGCTCATCCCCCTCTCAGTACAGGCCAATAAGTCTCCTGTGCGTCATGAGTAAGTTGCTAGAATCTGTGTTAAATACAGAAGTAATCAACCATCTCAACAAAAATAACCTTCTTAGTGACACTCAATATGGTTTCCGTTCTGCTAGATCTACAGCAGATGTCCTTACAGTTATATCGCATAGGATTAGCAAATCTCCGGACGGTGGCAATCTTTCTAGGGCAATTGCTCTTGACATATCTAAAGCCTTTGATAGGGTATGGCATAAAGGTTTACTTCATAAGATCGCTAGCTATGGTATAGCTGGAAAAGTCTTCTCAATTATTAAATCATTTCTTTCTGATAGGTTCATAAGAGTAGTAGTTGAGGGGCAAAAATCAGAAGTTCACAGTATTAATGCCGGTGTCCCTCAGGGATCCATCCTGGGCCCAACTCTTTTCCTGATCTACATTAATGATCTTCCAAATCATATCCTTACATCATTTGTAGACATTTATGCTGACGACACTACCATTTATGGTACCACATCTAAGACAGTAAACGACCAAGTTCTCTCCAATTCTCTCTCCTCTGATCTTGAGCACGTAGTACAATGGGAAAGGAGTGGCTGGTTACTTTTAATGCATCTAAAACCAAGCTTCTCTCTTTACATCATCAACATTCTAATCCACATTTGTCATCAATTGAAATGAATGGCTCTCGTCTTCAGGAGGCCTCAAGTTATGACAAGCTTCTGGGCTTGACCATTACTCCTGATCTTAAATGGAACACGTACATCAAACCTGTTGCCAAGGCCGCTGGAAAAATGGTGGGATCTTTCTATCGATCCGGTAGATATCTCACTGCTGATGCTATTCTCTATCTATATAAGAGCCAGGTACGCCCAAGGATGGAATACTGTTGCCACATCTGGGCAGGAGCTGCTAGAAAGGACTTGTCCTGCCTTGATAGAGTTCAAAATAGACTTCGTAGCCTCATAGGAGATGTCCTTTTCTCCTCCTTGCAACCTCTATGTCACAGAAGAGATGTTGCGAGTTTTTCTCTGATTATCGTTATTTTCATGGAAAGTGTTCAACTGAGCTTCAATCTATGGTCCCCCCTCGCCAAACTTTCACAAGAAACACTCGTCTAGCTGTAAACACTATCAATAATTTCCCCCACTCTTTATCTGTGCCTAAACCTAAACGTAGATTCCATGAACAAAGCTTCTTTCTTAGAAATGCACACCTGTGGAATTGTCTTCCGTTTTCCTGCTTTCCGGCTGACTACAATATGGTTGTGTTCAAGTCTAAAGTACATAAGTTCTTGATGAGCCGTTCCATATAAGTTATCAAATTTACCAAATTGTCATTACTAATGATTACTATATTGACCAATTTCTACTGTACACTCTTTAACCCTTATCCTTGAGTGGCCTCTGGGCCTTGATAATGTGGTGATGCCTATGTAAAAAAAAATATATAAGAGAAATCTATCCCAGAGCCGTATGAGAAATAAATATTCAAGTTAGGACAAAACCCCCAAATCAACCGAATGTCCATAGAACAGACGACTGATCGTTAGCTGAAACGCTCATCTGTAAAAGGTAGACAATAATGAAGCCGTTTCCGCGCCGCCAAAACACTTAAACTGATAAAAAATTAGAGTAAAAATCAGGAGAAATCCAAGTTAATATATTAGAAAAATGGCAAAAAAGTACAAATCGTATCAAAAACTACGAGAAGAATATATCAAATTACCTACAGATATCAACTGAGAAGCTTCAAAAGCGGCATAACAAGATAACAAGATCAATAAAATTATCTTAACGGGTGAAAATTTATTCTCACTTCAACAGTCCAGAATTATCAAAATGATAGAGTCCTTGCGAGAAGTCGTGAAACAATAACTGATAGCGCAGAAAATGTTTTCAGAGCGCAGAAACCAGTCTCAGTGATGTTTTGGCAGATATTTCTTATAGAGGGAAATCTCCACTCGTGTTTCTCCTGCAAGGGGTCCAGAGTAATAAAGAACGTTAAATTGAGGACATTCTTGAAAGGGTACTGACGCCATGTTGTAATTCTATGTAAGGTTATGATGGTCGAACTCTCCAACCCACACTGCTCATGTAGCACTGCAGAGGAGTAGAGACAGCTATTTGTCATGAATCAGCAAAGAAGTATGGCCTCCCACATCACTTGATCGAAACATTTCTGATAATTCTTTGTGATCAACCCCCAAAGAATGGTGACTGTTCTACTTTGTAAAAATATTGAAGATTTTAAGATCAAATTGAACAAATGCTGGGAGACATTACTCTTAGATATTGTGTGTGTTGCTATGCAAGATTTCCCCAAAAGACTTCGTAGTGCAGTGTAGGCTCGAGGGAAACATTTTGAATAATACTTACGCCATATTGTTCCTGCGGTATTTGCTAATCATTTTCTGTAATTGGGTTTTGTAATGAAGTATTTTTTAGTTAAATCTCAGTTTTATTTTGTAATGTGTGTCCCTTATATATATATATATATATATATATATATATATATATATATATATATATATATATGAGTGTGTGTGTGCGTGTGTGTGTGTATGTGTGTGTGTGCGTGAGTGTGTCATTTTCGTTGTAACCCATCTCTCAATCAATATAAATATCAGTCGATAAGTAGAATTTAAAATATTAGATCGTGGGGAGGCAACTCTAGTCAGATTATATTAGTTGTTATAATTTACCATTCGACAGGAAAATATTGAATTTATCGAATGTCAACCAACGTTTGCTTGGAGTTGATTAACTGAGCAGATACTTTTCTTTATATTACGAGCAGGATTAGAAGTCATATACACCCTTTAATTTTAAAGTATATTTTTATTATGACGTTAGTGTTTTATGATTTCATTGAGTTAGTATACTCGAATTTCATCGAAATTGAGTAGATATCATAGTAACGGCAGTTTCGTATTCGTTCAAATAAGAAACGATTTTACGAGCAGCGTTTATCTGTAAAATATAAACTTTTATTAACAATATTTTATGAATAATTTCCCCTATATTATGGAATATTTTTGCCTTTAGTTTTTGAAACTGAAATTCGTACGCAGGGCTATGATAAGAGAGAACTTAATATGGCGCTTTTAATATTTTTATATGATCATGGGCCTGAAATTATTATAGCTGTTTTTCCAGAAGAGTCCTAAAATATTTTAATACCTAAGTTTCTCACAATCTTATTATCTTTTTAAGACTTCCGTTTCTTTTCATTATAGTTTTCATCTCTAATCCAAGCAAACGATCTTAAACCGTAAGTTTTTTTCGTGGTAATACATAAACTGTATCCGATGAGTTGTTTGTCGTATGAACTATTCAACAAAACACGTGCACTACACTATAAAATATTATGAATGACAAAAATATGTTTGGCTTTGAAATGCTTTGTATCTGCTGTGAATATGGAAATGTGTGTTTTGTTGCACTTCATTTAAACTTGTACCTATTTACTATGCCTCCCCACCGGACAGAGTTAGACACCACTAGTAATTGGACTAAAATATAGACATTATATGCATGTATTTTTATAATCGAAAGAATTCCGCTTCTCTAGTTAATCTTACGGTTTTATTTATAATTGCACGAAATGTTTCACAAGGAAAACATTTCTCTCCCTCCCTCAACAATATAGCAATTTCTGTAAACTAAACTTATAGAATGGATTTAATTAAAGCATTCCCCGCATTCATTAAAAAATATTAGACAAAAATTAATATTCACGCCAACTTAAAATGATATACGGGCATCTGGATTAAACATTAGTAAACAAGAAAAAAACAGACATTTTAATTACCCCACGCAAAATATTCCTGATTCGGAATTTGACAAAATAAAATCGACAAATCTACCTTCTATCCCAGCTTAGGAGAACTTTAAACTGGGATTCATAATATAGAAAAAGACAGCAAAATTAAAAAGAAAGATAAATATAGTAAGATATATTTTGAAAAATATTTATAAAACATGGAAAAATAAAGAGGGTTCTTAAAATAATAGTATCTACATATAAAACTCAGAACACCTATAGTATGATAAGTTAGTAATGAAAATACAGAAAACTATAAAATTTCCAATGATTAATATAATACATGAGGTAGAAATTCCAGCTCCCAAAACCTCAAGATGTTGTTATGGACCATATATCAACCTTAATACTAACATCTGTATTCGATTAATATTGTGATTTTGACGTTTGTATTCTAAGCAATAGAATATTAGATTTCATTATACCTGCGATTAATCAAAGACTTACACAAATTATGATACTTTTTAAATAGGATCATTTCTTGATTAAAACTAATAATACCAAATTTATCATATTTAGTAGTATCTCATACTATACCTTAATATCTTATTTTTTAATAGATTCTGTCTTAAACATCTCTAGAATGAGACTGATGTAAAACGATTAAGAACTAGATATATTTAAACAAACATTAATTGCATATGAGCATAAACTGTGGACCAGGAAATATCGAGTAAATAATATTGCTATTATTATGAGTGCGCTATTTGATCGAGTGAAGGGTGTGCTAGGATTGCATATACTAACGAAATAGCATGGAGGCAATTCTTCATTAGTAGGAAGGCTATATTGAGACGATACCTTTTTTATTTTTATTTTTTTATCTTTTTTCGTAATTCCAAATTTAGAAGTCTATAGGAAAAGAACGAAAAGCTGACAAATTCTTCCGAAAATATTAAAGTATCTATAAACTTCACCCATAGTATGGTTATATTTTATTATTACATTCGAATTGTATAATAACATATAATAAACATGGTATAAACTAAACCACACTTTATTGAAAATAGATTATAATTTTAACTATCCAGCTTCTATTAAACATATATAATTTCTTCTTAAATGATTAATAATTCATAAAACAAATAACGAACAGTTCAGTCAAATATATATATATATATATATATATATATATATATATATATATATATATATATATATATATATATATATATATATATATATACTATAATAAAGCCTTATTTAGATCAGGTTGCACAAATAGATGTAGTTTATGAACATCAAAAAAATGAACTAATTGAAGTCAAAATTATCTTTATTTAACCAATTTGGCTGCATACACTATAATAGAGCTATAGAGAGATATAGTACGAAATAACAAAAGAACAAATTGCAATAAAACTGATATTGTATTGCCTCATAATCATATTAAATATGACAATTCTGGACCACCTAATACAAGCAATAAAACACGGAAAAGCAGTAGACGTTCAACAATATTGTTTAACCAAACTTATTACCGGAACATTCTCTCACTTATTTAAATAAATGTTCTATTGTATAAGTGATAGAAACGTTACTTCAGAAAGTACATATTGTAAAGTATTTAATAAAAAATACTAATCCACTAACATTCTATAAATACTAAAAAGCTGGCTGCATCGATAATAGAATATAATAACACTTAAGTACAAAATGCTAAACACAAACTCAAGGATTACTACAGTGTCATCGAAAATAATTATAATTGCAGAAATAAGTATAATTATTGTTAATTAACTGTTAATTAACTGTTAATAAGAAAATAGCTTGATAACAAATGGGGTGAATAAATCGGGAGTAAAAACGCAAATGATACCAAATCTTACATCGGATCTGCTTGCACCATGTAAGAGTAAAGTTATAGAAATGATGTGTTATTATAAACTGAGGATAATGTAGAACTCGATAAACCTAACATGGCTTTTGCTAGATATATCAGAGAATTAGAAAAGAATGAACTCGTTATGTATTGAACTTGTATATTCAAGTACAACAAATGTATAACCAATAATAGAAAATGTACTTTGGAATCTTTCTACCCCGTATTACAAATTCCAGAGATCTTTACGTACAAACAGATCATTCACGTGTGCATCTTGAATAAGTTGCGAGAATCTGTGATAAACATAGAAAAATGTCAACCATCTCGGCACAAAATAACCGCTCAATCACATACAATATGTTTTCCGTTCTGCGAGCTGTAAAACTGTAATATCACACAGAGTAAGTGAATAACTGTAATAGCACACATGATTAATGAATCGCCTGACAGGGACTTTGTTTCAAGAACAATAGCTATTGACATATCAAATTCTTTTGATAAAGTATAGCATAAAAATAACAAGATCACTATATATGAAATAGCTGGAAATGTCATCTCAATTATTAAATCTTTTCATTCTAATAAACTGATAAAGGCAATCGTTGATGGGCAAAAATCAGAAACTTATAGCGTCCCTCAACTCTCTTCCACAATTTTATCACTGATTTCCCGAATCACATGATTAGATCATTCATAGGCATTTATGTAGACGACGCCACTATGGTAAGCAATTAACAACATTTTTCTTATTCTCTCTT
Source organism: Euprymna scolopes (assembly GCF_053919585.1). Lineage (NCBI taxonomy): Eukaryota > Metazoa > Mollusca > Cephalopoda > Sepiida > Sepiolidae > Euprymna > Euprymna scolopes. The sequence goes on along the minus strand of NC_136482.1, from coordinate 106,819,447 downwards.
TTCTGATATTAAGAACGTGGTGCAATCGGGAGAAACGTGGATTGTTTAATTTAATTCATCTAAAACCAAGCTTCAACTGCTACTTGAATAAAATAATTCATATATGCTCTTGCAGAACCTAAGACCTTACAATAATGTTTTTTTTCAATTTACGTTTGACGTATGCTATATATATATATATATATATATATATATATATATATATATATGTGTTTGTGTGTATGTGTTTCTGTTTGTTTGTCTATCTGCATGTATGTATATATGTGTGTATATGTGTGTGATTGCTGTATGTACAACTTTAAATGTTATAATATTATTTCATCAGATTCATAAGTTAGTATATAAATACATTATTTCATACTATAGATAGAAGGCACAATGGAAACAAGCGAGATAGATAAAGTATGATAGAAAGAAAGCAAGAACATGACAGTGAGTAGGAAAAAGAAAGGCGGATTCAAAAGACAGAAATGTGAATAGGACATTAGAATAATATGGAAATAGCGAGCAGCTTAACGCCCGAGAAAAGATTTCGAATACAGAATAAAAGCAAAAGGAAAAGAAAGACGTTAAAGCTATCATCGGTTAAAGAACAGCTGGTGGGCGTCGGCATGTTAATACCGTATAATGATGCCACTGAAGATAACAGCACCGTTTATTGAGTTCTGATTAATAATGAATGGACCTCTGACGACAGCGATTCTCATCCGTCGCCAAGGGTTGTCAGGTTCTAACGGAGAGGGAAACGTCAAAGCGAGGCGATGCAGCCAGTTTGGGGGCTATAGACGGATAGTTTTACCGAATGTGTTTATGATAGGAATGATGGGTCCATGCGGTCGTATTGAGGAAATATCTATGTATAGTACGCACCGGGTACAAGTATAAATATGACTACACCCTTACATAATAGAATAAATTTTATTTGATTATCTTTAATAATAATAATAATAATAATAATAATAATAATAATAATTATATTATATATATATATATATATATATATATATATATATATATATATATATATATATATATATATATATATATACGTTCTATTTTTTATTACCGTATCTTTCTGTTAAGTTAAATTATTGTTTCGGCTACACGGTCGTTTTTTTGGGGGGCGTCTGTAGCGTCCTCAGACTTTTACAGAAACCCTGAAAAAGTTTGAGGATGCAACAGACGGCCAAAAAAATGGCCGTGTAGCCGAAACAATAATTTAACTGAACAGAAAGATACGGTAATAAAAAATCAAACACATATTAGCTCTACAACAATATTGAGCACTTTCTTCAGTTTTTATTAATTACCATCTCTACTATATATATATATATATATATATATATATATATATATATATATATATATATCAGGTTTGAGCCCAGTTGTAAATGAGATCGCAGGTGGTAACTTCCATTTTATAATTATATCTCTTCCTCTTTCTACATATACGAGTTGCCTTTAATACGTTTCCATACTCTTTTTTGTACAGACATAAAATTGTTGTAGACTCTTGAAAATTCAGTATGTTATTGATGGAGATCTTATGCGATGACTGAATATTTTTTATGATTTTAGCTTAAATGAAACAGCTACAGCAGTAATCGGAATACACATTATTAACGAGTGATAGTCGCAGCTTGTGAATTGCTAAAATGCAATCTGAAAATATGGACACTTTAGAAGAACGATATGCAATAAAATTATGTTTTCAACTTGGGAAAAAAGCTGCAAAAACTATGGAATGTTTAAGGATACTATTGGATTATCTTACATGAATCGACTATCACAGATGTTTTTTTTTCTGAAGAAAATAAACACATTAGACAGAGTAATTTAGCATCTGGTGCTGTTTTTGTTGTTTTAATTGTATTTGTTGAATTTTCTACTACTGCGCCACACCGTCAACATAACTAATTTAAACTCTTCTTTATTTGAGTTTTTTTTTGTCAGTTTTTTTTTCAACTTATTCAAGGCTGTGTATTCTAACAATATTAAATTATTGTAATTTGATTGTAATGCGCCTGTCTCCAAATCCCTGAGCCTTAACTATTCTAATCTGACAATAGCCCGATATATGATATATTAGCAACATCAGGAGTGTTATGAGATCAGTCTACTCGAATGGATAAAGTTCGCAAGTTCAAGATTTCTGACTAGAAATTGTTTCAAGACATCAGAAGCATGTTTAAGCGTACAATAGATTGCGAATATAATAACCACTATGGTATAGAGGAATAGTACGAAACCTGTAGCTAATGAAATAGAAATCGTAAAGAATTAATCGTGTAATACTTCAGCTGTGTGCTTATTACACCTCGGTAATATCCTGTAATCGCAAAAAAAACTGTAAGACGCAAAAAATGCACTGGTGTTTTATTCAACGAAAAGACACCCCATATTATTTGAATCTTGTTTGATGCCATTTTTACCAGGTATATACCCACTATGTTTAATACGTTATTAAGCCTACGAACAAAATAATTGGTAGAATAACAATTGTAGAGACTTGGTCAACGTAATATCGTTCCAGAATATGTATTTACTAAGAACGTCTATGAATCAAATCGTGATTATCCTATTCTCTTATACACTATTAACGTTGGAAAATGCATGAAACTTCAGTCCTTACATCAAGCATCTATAAAATAACCAATTTCTTCAAACACGTCGAAAGTTAATCAAGCAGTTTTAATAAATGTTGTATGTCGGGTTTTACTGAAGCGGTAAACGTACGACAAAACTAAACATCTAAATATGACTTGGGCAAGCAAAATAAAACCCATGCTAAACATATTTTACCCAGAGTTTTATGAGGCTTTACCTTTAAAAGATTATCAGCATGCAGGTGTTACGACTGTTGTTAATGCGACATATGTCACTACCCTTGCATTTGCTATTTAAACATACATACTGTAAAGAAAGTTTTTAGTCGCTGTGTATTATGGGGATTTCTCATAGCAGTTTCGATTTGAAATCTTCGCTTCTTTCCTTAGTTGGATAAAGGTAATACGGCTTAATCCTCTTAATACACCAGGTGTTGTTATGTTGCCGGAGTTAAGCATCATTCAGCATGGTAATTACACATGACTATTTGGAAAACAAGTCGCTGCATATGAGGAGAAGGCGACTTAGTCCTCTATAAAATTCAAAAAGATCTAACATTGATTAAAATATTTATATAGCCTGAGAGAGACAAAATTGTGATTAAAATGTTTGTGATCTTGATCGTGAGAAACGCTGTTGAACGGTCAAGAGTAAATTTCAAACTAGGACAGGTTTTGGAGAGCGGGTGTTATCGGCTCTAGGTGTTTCTCTAGATCAACTTTTATTACTGATGATAAGAGCTTTCACACGGTCCCTGCTCCTCATTTATAATGTCGGAAGTTAGTCCTAAAAGAAATATATAGAGGAAACAAATTGTACGAACAGAAATAACGCAGGAAAATACCATAAATGCTGATCTATGATCGTTAAATTTTTCGTTTCGTGACGGAGTGAAAGAACTACGTATTTTTCGTTATGTGGCACAGTGAAAGAACTACGTATACAAACCTATTCATATATTATGGGCGCATCTGACAAATGTCCAAAGCCCTTTCGACATGAGATGAGTTAGATCGGAATAACGTCATCGCTACTTACCCGATGAACTCGTAACCTTTAGTCGGTTGTTGGATATTACTGCGGATGATGGGCTGATTAATTCACACCCTGCGCTTCGTCGAATATCAATGACACGCAGGTTACCTGGCGACATTGTTATCAATATGCTAACAGTACGAAAATCGACATTTTCTCGTATTAAGTTAAAGTAGCATTAGTTGTGCAGTGCCAATGCATGAAACCATGATAGCAAAATGCAGACATAATCTACATAAAAGCATTTCAACATTATGGAAGAAATATATCGGTAACTTTCTTATAAGACTTTTTTTTTTAAACCTCAAGCAAAAATGTGCTTTTTTTTAGAATTTCTAATACAATAATTCACGGGTAAAAGTATATTGGGCAATCGTTCGTCAGAACAATAGTGCAAACACTCCAACATTATATGTATATATATATATATATATATATATATACATATATATATATATATATATATATATATATTATTTATTCATTTTTATATATGTATATATATGTATATATATATATACATATATATGTAACACAAATACAAGCACACACGCACATATAATATATATATATACATATATATAACATAAACACACACACACACACACATATATATATATATATATATATATATATATATAACGTTGTCCGAGAACCAACACATGTAGTCATTTTTTTATAGGTGACGGCATTTCGCATGCATTTACATCCTCTTGTCCGCGTTATATTACCTTCCTCTATATGCTGGAAAAATATTAACAAGATGGTAGATCTTTTTACAAGTAAAATAAATATACAAGATAAAAAAAACTTAAGTAATCAAAAACATAAACAAACTAATCAGATTAATATATCCCACCATTTTAGGTTTCTCCATCTCCTCTTTTCACAAAATGAATTCCAACATATTTCTCTTTTTTTAAAGACAATGTTTTAATACTTTAAAGAAATAAAAACTCCGTTAACTGTTTGAATAGCGACAATGTATTGGCAAAGATTTCATTGAATAAGTCATGAAATGGGTCAGTGCCATGGTTAAAAGTTAAAGTTTTAAATGCCAACACTACGTCAAAAAGCCAGACGAATCAAAGCAAGACTAAATTCACCAAACTGAAACGGGATATTTTTTATAAATTTGACTAATGAAGTCAGCTAATTGGTTGTTCACAGTTTTCATACCTTATATTATACTATTAATCTTATTTCCATGCGAGCCTGTTACTTTTTTCTACCATGCAAGTTTTTTATGTATTATTCTGTCAGTTTTTTCAGCAACCTCCAAATTTCTCCCAGCTATCAAATTAGTCATATGAATCGTTCTCTCTGAAATTCTTTGATTAAACTAGTCAGTAAAACCAATTTATCTAGCTATACGACATAGTCTCCTAATTGGCCACCTTGTAATAGTGAGATTATTAAAGACAGTGCTAGTTTATATATACATTTGTCATAGTCTGTGACCCCTTATTGTGTCTTAACTGTGTAGCTTTTAACGAGATTACTTGAAACAGTCCCGGTTCATTTTATTTATTCTTTAATGCTCAGCTTATATTAGCAAGATTAAAATAACAAATACGGTTAATATCTCATCCAAAGGACAAAATACATTATTCGTGGCTTCGACTTAATCGCATATCAACATTTTACTTAATATAATTGTTGCATTTTCCTTTTTTCACATTCCAGTACCACTCCCTGGTACTACGGTTAGCTTTTATTATTTATCTTCAGCAGTCCTATGAACATTCATTTAAATCTCGTACTACTCTTATTTCCGGTATTTCAAAAGCTCGTTCGTCCCATAAAAGTCTAGGCACTAACTTCTGATGATTAAGTTACGTTCACTACATGCGAAATTTGATTACTTATCCGCATTTCAGACTGTCTACGAACAAATTCGTACTAATCAACTTCCTGTATTTCTAACAAAAAAAGAGGGATAGGTAATACCGCACTGGTTTAACAAAAGTTTAAAATAAGCAATTAATGACTATAACTTGTGGTTTCTTCTGTTTTATCGCGGCAACCATTGGGCATAACTTTTCCAGTATATGTGTCACCAATTTTCTGGATTTTCCTAATATCCTAACACCCACCTCTACAGAGAGATCGGAGATACTCAGTGCTAGTGCCTAGTAGGCATTCAATCATACACCTGACCATATTCAAAATCAGTTACTTCTACTGCCGGATATGTGATGCTTAATCTTTGTTCCATTTGCATGTTATTTGTGTACTCTTGCATAATTTGACCCGAATTCTCGTGATTTCCCGTAAAGCCCGGATCGCGCGAGACCGGCAATCATCGGTGTCGGCCGAGTGTTGTTCGAATGTTGAAACGCTAATTCGACTTTAATAAGTTATTAATTTTTTAAAAATTTGTTTGGAGTAATTTTTTTTTATTTTATCAGATTTTGGGTAAAGGATGGCTTATCTTGGCGTTGTACCAATGGGCAATGTTGACAATGGGAATCATTGCGCACAGGATCGTTTTTTGCACGATCCAATTTGGATATTGCAACAATAGTAAAAAATAATCTATTCATGGGCGTTCTAAATCGCAACCCTAAAAAATATTAAAAGAGAATGCGGTGTTATATCCGAACACACGTAGTACTCTGATTGGAAGAACTTTCTGAGAGTGTTACATATAGGGGTTTCATTGAGAGAGAGAGAGAGGCTTAGTGAGAGAAGCTTAGAAAGAGTCCGAGAGAGATGTTGATGTACTCAGACAGAGAGAGAAGTTGTATAAGTTGTTGTACGAGAGACTTAGAGAGATTGCTCCTGTTATAAGAGATTCTTATATATTAAAAGTCCATTCCTTAATTGTGTTGAATGGAAGAAGAAGAAACTCTTAGAGTGAAGGGATATAGTGTTCAGACAGTTCGGACATTATGTAGACATGATGATGTTGAGACGTGTATGTAAATACATATAACACAAATATATCATACAATTGAACTTTACCTTTGTATAAGAAACATAAGACACAAGACGAGCTTTACAAAAACACTTGATGGTTTATTCATCACGACCGGCCGTTCCATCACCAAGAATTCAAAGTCTCACATTTTTCCTTGAAGTGACGTCTCGTTTCCAGACGTCTGACTCCCCCCGAGTTTCTTCACTGACTGTTTTCTAACTAAAGTGTTTCTCTATTCCTAGAACTTTCTATTTTCCGTGACGTCATACACATGTTAAAACATGTGCATTCTTTCACGTGTCCCGGACATACGTGTTCAAAACTTTTCCTATTTCTCAGTAACCTATTTTTCCAATATTTAAAAACATTATCTTATAAGCTGCATTCTTTCAATTTAAAATTTCATAATAAACTTGACAGCTCACATTCTTTTCTTGAATATTTATCTATATTCTAAACAAATGTTTCGTTTTACATTTTTAAATTCTCACACGTAATCTATTTCTAAACCAAGATTACGAGGTTCGAATTTCTCTATTGCCATCTCATTTCCATTTTAAACTAAATTCTCCATTTTTATACTTACATGAAAAGGGGACATCCCTTATCATCCAAAATCCTTCCCTTCCATATTTCACAAAATAAAAATGTATGCATTTTTAAATTTAGTACATTTTTTTTACATCTACACAACAACACGGCTAGAAAGATCAGGCTAAAAAAACAAACGAAAAAAAATCTCTTTCAGTCAGCCCTTCACGGCCGACTTCACAAGTATTTATTTATTTATAAGATCAGAACCTTTCTGCTCTTTGTGGCGTATACTTTTTGGGTGTAGGGTCTTTACCTATGATTCACATCAGCTATTTTCCAGCCACCCATATACCGCAGACTAGAGGTTTTCACCTTTCTCGAAAAGGACGACTTCTTTCGTCTCAAAAGTGTTCTGATCAATACGTTCCGCATGGTCAGTCTTATCAAGTATGGCTTTGTTTTTTTTTTATTCTATAACTATCTTATACGGGACATACAAAAGCTCATATACTTAAATCTTTGTGGTTGGCTTCCGAAGTTTAATATATACATTTTTTCTCTCATACGGATTCACTCGGATTTCCTTGCTTGGATTCTTGAAACTTCGACGAGGATCTAGAAATATCACCCCTAACTAACTAACACCTTTCCTGCGCCCAACACCTTAATAGCGCTCTAAATACTATCTAATAGCCCGATTGTTTTGTGATTTTTCTTTTCTCTCACCAGCCTCTGAGATTCAGCAGATATATCCCACATTCATGCTTCTCTAAAAAAAAATACAAGGTTATATCTTTCTTACGTAATCTACGACATATTTTTGCTTGTCTCTTACTTCATTATGTTATATGTGATTTCCTCGGGACTACCTTACATCGGTTTACTGGTCCCCTGAAGAATTGTCGTATTCTTTCTAACGCCTGTTTATTAATCAAGCCAAGACTTAGCACTTTGCTTGGAGTCGGTACGTGCAACAAGCTTATTTTAAGCACTTAATTAACCAGGTTCCCAAACTTTTCGTATAGGGGCACATCTTGTGCTTATCAATCCCTACCCAGTCACTTTTCTTGGAGAAAAATTTTCAGGATCTCTAAAAAAACCAACAAAACCAAATGCTAAAACAAAACATATTTCTTACGGCTTATCACATCTAAAAACTCCAAATTCCCGTTTACGTAATTTTAATTCTTGTCCGCCTTCTAAAATTCTAACTTAATCTGTAAGCCAACCATACGTCTTAACTTATTTTCTACTAGATCATTTTAATCTAATGTATATTTACGGATAACTTTGAATTCTTGCTGTGAAAATACATACATAAGACAATTTACAATATTTTTTTCAACATCATGAAAACATTTTCAAAAAAATACCATAATACATTTAAACATTTTGCAACAGTTATAACTTTTTTCAACAAAAAAATCATTTGTAACAAACAACAATTCAACAGTCTGTCCAAAAAAATTGTCTCTTTTAAAAAAAAAAAAAAAAAAATTCAAATGAAACACACAAAAAATAAAAAGCCGAAAAGTTCAACTATGAACACAAAATGCATTTCCAAACAAATTTTACACGCTGTTTCAGAGAGTACATGCGACCTTCGAAAAATTCCTCTTTGATTGACAGATTAAATTCAACAATTCGTCCAAACGATTTCATATTGACACAAATTTTCATACAAATTTCAAAACAATAATGGGTGACCCCCAATCTCTGCATTTGCGTGTATGTGTGTGTGTGTGTGTTTTTATCAAACCAATTCATTTATCAATGAATTACGTATGGTGATGTGTTTACTATATTTCCATTCATTACTATGGATTTCTTTTACGGCATATCGGCCTTTTCTTCTTTTTCTTTTTAATATTTCTTGTATCTTTTGTTCTCTGTGTGCGTGTGTGTTCAATTTTTTTGTTCTTTTTTTTCTTCGCATTTCTGTGGTCGTGTAATTTTTTTCTTTTTCCGTGGTATTATTTATTTATTTACTTTTTTAATTATCTTGGACCCTTTTAAAACGTTGTGTTTCTTTTTCTTTTTCGAATTCTGTGATCGTGTAATGTTTTTTTTTCCGTGGTATTATTTATTTATTTTTTTAATTATGTTGGACCCTTTTAAAACGTTGTGTTTTTAATTTTTTTTTTTTTTTTTTTACAAAAAACACTTGATGGTTTATTCATCACGACCGGCCGTTCCATCACCAAGAATTCAAAGTCTCACATTTTTCCTTGAAGTGACGTCTCGCTTCCAGACGTCTGACTCCCCCCGAGTTTCTTCACTGACTGTTTTCTAACTAAAGTGTTTCTCTATTCCTAGAACTTTCTATTTTCCGTGACGTCATACACATGTTAAAACATGTGCATTCTTTCACGTGTCCCGGACATACGTGTTCAAAACTTTTCCTATTTCTCAGTAACCTATTTTTCCAATATTTAAAAACATTATCTTATAAGCTGCATTCTTTCAATTTAAAATTTCATAATAAACTTGACAGCTCACATTCTTTTCTTGAATATTTATCTATATTCTAAACAAATGTTTCGTTTTACACTTTTAAATTCTCACACGTAATCTATTTCTAAACCAAGATTACGAGGTTCGAATTTCTCTATTGCCATCTCATTTCCATTTTAAACTAAATTCTCCATTTTTATACTTACATGAAATGGGGACAGCCCTTATCATCTAACATCCCTCCCTTCCATATTTCACAAAATAAAAATGTATGCATTTTTAAATTTAGTACATTTTTTTTACATCTACACAACCACACGGCTAGAAAGATCAGGCTAAAAAAACAAACGAAAAAAAAATATCTTTCAGTCAGCCCTTCACGGCCGACTTCACAATTATTTATTTATTTATAAGATCAGAACCTTTCTGCTCTTTGTGGCGTATACTTTTTGGGTGTAGGGTCTTTACCTATGATTCACATCAGCTATTTTCCAGCCACCCATATGCCGCAGACTAGAGGTTTTCACCTTTCTCGAAATGGACGACTTCTTTCGTCTCAAAAGTGTCCTGATCAATACGTTCCGCATGGTTAGTCTTATCAAGTATGGCTTTGTTTTTTTTATTCTATAACTATCTTATACGGGACATACAAAAGCTCATATACTTAAATCTTTGTGGTTGGCTTCCGAAGTTTAATATATACATTTTTTCTCTCATACGGATTCACTTGGATTTCCTTGCTTGGATTCTTAAAACTTCGACGAGGATCTAGAAATATCACCCCTAACTAACTAACACCTTTCCTGCGCCCAACACCTTAATAGCGCTCTAAATACTATCCGATTGTTTTGTGATTTTTCTTTTCTCTCACCAGCCTCTGAGATCCAGCAGATATATCCCACATTCATGCTTCTCTAAAAAAATACAAGGTTATATCTTTCTTACGTAATCTACGGCATATTTTTGCTTGTCTCTTACTTCATTATGTTATATGTGATTTCCTCGGGACTACCTTACATCGGTTTACTGGTCCCCTGAAGAATTTTCGTATTCTTTTCTACGCCTGTTTATTAATCAAGCCAAGACTTACCACTTTGCTTGGAGTCGGTACGTGCAACCAGCTTTTTTTAAGCACTTAATTAACCAGGTTCCCAAATTTTTCGTATAGGGGCACATCTTGTGCTTATCAATCTTTACCAAGTCACTTTTGTTAGAAAAAAATCTTTAGGATCTCTAAAAAAAACCAACAAAACCAAATGTTAAAACAAAACATCTTTCTTACGGCTTATCACATCTAAAAACTCTCCAAATACCCGTTTACGTAATTTTAATTCTTGTCCGCCTTCTAAAATTCTAACTGAATCTGTAAGCCAACTATACGTCTTAACTTATTTTCTACTAGATCATTTTAATCTAATGTATATTTACGGATAACTTTGAATTCTTGCTGTGAAAATCAATAACATTACATACATAAGCCAATTTACAATATTTTTTCAACATCATGAAAACATTTTCAAAAAAATACCTTAATGCATTTAAATATTTTGCAACAGTTATAACTTTTTTTCAACAAAAAAAATCATCTGTAACAAACAAAAATTCAACAGTCAGTCCAAAACAATTGTCTCTTTTTTTTTCATAAAAAAATTCAAATGAAACACACAAAAAATAAAAAGCCGAAAAGTTCAACTATGAACACAAAATGCATTTCCAAATAAATTTTACACGCTGTTTCAGAGAGTACATGCGACCTTTGAAAAATTCCTCTTTGATTGACAGATTAAATTCAACAATTCGTCCAAACGATTTCATATTAACACAAATTTTCATACAAATTTCAAAACAATAATGGGTGACCCCCAATCTCTGCATTTGCGTGTATGTGTGTGTGTGTTTTTATCAAACCAATTCATTTATCAATGAATTACGCATGGTGACGTGTTTACTATATTTCCATTCATTACTATGGATTTCTTTTACGGCATATCGGCCTTTTCTTCTTTTTCTTTTTAATATTTCTTGTATCTTTTGTTCTCTGTGTGCGTGTGTGTTCAATTTTTTTGTTCTTTTTTTTCTTCGCATTTCTGTGATCGTGTAATTTTTTTTCTTTTTCCGTGGTATTATTTATTTATTTACTTTTTTAATTATCTTGGACCCTTTTAAAACGTTGTGTTTCTTTTTCTTTTTCGAATTCTGTGATCGTGTAATGTTTTTTTCCCCGTGGTATTATTTATTTATTTTTTTAATTATGTTGGACCCTTTTAAAACGTTGTGTTTTTAATTTTTTTTTTTTTTTTTTTACAAAAAACACTTGATGGTTTATTCTTCACGACCGGCCGTTCCATCACCAAGAATTCAAAGTCTCACATTTTTCCTTGAAGTGACGTCTCGCTTCCAGACGTCTGACTCCCCCCGAGTTTCTCCACTGACTGTTTTCTAACTAAAGATTTTCTCTATTCCTAGAACTTTCTATTTTCCGTGACGTCATACACATGTTAAAACATGTGCATTCTTTCACGTGTCCTGGAATACGTGTTCAAAACTTTTCCTATTTCTCAGTAACCTATTTTTCCAATATTTGAAAACATTATCTTATAAGCTGCATTCTTTCAATTTAAAATTTCATAATAAACTTGACAGCTCACATTCTTTTCTTGAATATTTATCTATATTCTAAACAAATGTTTCGTTTTACATTTTTAAATTCTCACACGTAATCTATTTCTAAACCAAGATTACGAGGTTCGAATTTCTCTATTGCCATCTCATTTCCATTTTAAACTAAATTCTCCATGAAAAGGGGACAGCCCGTATCATGTAACAAGAGAAATTTGCCAGAAGTATTTTCTAAGGAATCCCCGGCAGATATGAAGCCCAGGGTACACTGTAGAAATTGATGAATCTCTATTCAACCGAAGAAAACATAACGTAGGGAGAATCATTGAACCGCTCTGGGTCAAAATAGCGTAACAAGCAAGAATGCGTGACCAGCCGGGAGCTTCTGGGTACATATTTACTTGAATTTATGTGGAGACAAAAATTTGGAAACGATCCTTTTGTCTCCATCATAAATCACATTTCCGAAAGCTATCCGGTTCGGGGGGATGGATTCCTTCCATTTCCTCTACCCCATAACCTTCCTCGTTGCTGTCGATGACCGATCAACAGTCGACCGAAGTAAAAGATTCCTAAGGAAATATCCTCATCTCAGGAAAGTTTTTTTTTCCGCCGGCAATTAACAAACGTAAAAAAATCACTATTTCTTGAAAAAAAAAAGTGTTTCTATTTCTGTGTAATCCCCCAACCCCACACCTAAAAAAGCTGACTAAACAAAAGGTCTTGAAAATAATATAAAAAAACAAGAAAAAACACGGTTAAAGCAAAACAAAAACAATTGTACTTACACATAACATTTATACGGGTAAATAACCTTTTCTTGAAGATAGCAATATTTACATAACTTGCTGTTGATAAATATTTTGCAAAAAAAAAAAAACATAACACTAAAATACGATTTTAGATTAAATTAAATAATCATATTTTCTTTTTTCAGGGTAGGTTTTTTTTGTAATTTTTTGATAATTTTCCTTTTTTCTTTAGTCTGCGTCTATTACGCCACTCGGCTGACAACGATGATTGCCGGTCTCACCCGATCCGGGCTTGACGGGAAATCACGAGAATTCAGGTCAAACTATGCAAGAGTACCGTTATTTGTAAGGTGAAGGAAACGTTTCTGTAATTTGAGTGATCCATATATTTTCTTTTGCACTCTTTGTCACAGACGTGATTATTGTAGTCGTAGTTTCTCTCTCTATATATGTTATTTTGCCATGTCTGTTTTTATGCCTGCTATATTAGCTTATTCCTTTTCTTTATTATTGTTTACGGTGTTAGATTTAAGACCACTGTTGTTTGTATAATTTGTATTTACTAGTATTTTTACACAAGCTATCATGAACTATTTCTTACTGGCTAATAGCAGCGGTGTTTATTGGACTTTGGGACTTAGCCAGTCTTTGTAGATTTCGAGTACTCTTCGCCACTTTCGATAATTATGTAAATGAATTAATTGGCTAGAGATGTTTGGCTGGCAATGATCATTTCACTGCACTAGAATTTGAGTGGCAAGAAATCTCACCAAGATTCCAATCCTTCGTGTATTCATTCAGAGAAGGCCTTGTTCTTCCTCTCTCTTTCATCAGATTTTGTATTTTTCTATCCTCGAATATTTGGTGTGGTGACATTCGATTCTGACACGACATTGTTTTCGTGGAGGTAGTTAACTTGTATTGCTGTTGTTTCAGTTTGTTTTTCTCGTAATGTCACCTCATCTCTTCGTTTTAGGTCTGCTGCATTCTTTATATGGCCGGTTATCGTTTGTAGCCCATGTGTATTAATTTCCGCATTCAGTTTTTTTTAAAGATGGCAACCTTTTTCATTATTGCTATCCGTTGTATCTTTTCAGCTTTCTTTTTTATTCTGATTCCTCCTATTCTTTGTCGAATTTTTTTCGGGAATATTTCGACTTCTCCTCCGTCTTTTGGTGTTATTTTAATTTTCTTCATTCTCAATATTCTTTTCATCTTTCTAACTTGTTCTGTATGTTTCCGTCGCTATTCTTAGTGCCCACCTTATGATGTGCGGAGATGTCAAAATCAACGATTTGGCTGGTCTTTTTCTTTCTTGTTTACTTTTATAACATTTGGTCTCCTTGCCATCATGGTGTTATCCGTTTGCACTTCCACGTCCTACAGGACTTTCCGATTTCCCTTTTCCCTGGTTTATATTTGTCTCATTGTCTGGGTCTTTAATATGTAGTTGGTTGCAATGCTCCCAGTGACCGTACCTATTCTTATATTCTCTTTCTGCCTGTTTGCTGCCTATATCGTCTGATTAATGCTTACTTAATTACAGACGATGATTCTGAAAATTAAGTAAAATATCAAATATTCCATAATATATATATTGAATTTTAAAACCTACTTAAACAAATATATTTATCTACCTTATATTTGCCCGGGAGGAAAAATTCGTAGCTAACATCAAATAGACTTAATAGTTTTTTTTCTTTTTTAATGCAACTTGATTATTCCTTTTTTTATTTTTCACAACTTCTAAATGTGGCTTCGGGTGACTATTCTTTAACTGGTAAATATTTTATCATATTTGAGGACACTTGATAAGTTCCAGAACAGTATCTGTAACCCTAATCTCACCGACATAATACAAGTATCATTCGTTTAACATTAAATAAATATAAAAGACAGAACAAACGCGCTCGGATAACGTCAATTTGCAAGAATATGCGAGTGACCGCCCTTTGATGTAGCATCATTTTAAAATATAATTATAATCATGTTTAGTTGCTGGTACAATTTTGAGAGAAAGCAACTCGTCGTAATTTCGATGTGCAATTCTTCTAAACTCAACAAAAGATGTCAGGACACATTCGAAAAAAAAGAGGGGAATACGTGACAATTATATCGCCAGGTCTGTGTCCTCAGATGGTATTCATAAACGTCAACGTATGTTTTACGTTACTATTAAAATAAAAATAGGTGATTAACATCTGACTGTAATAGTGCCTAGTGTTTCGACATTCATTCCGGGACAACGCAAGGTGCCCCGGTTAATTTCTTATATTTGTTTAGCTCAGCGACATAAAAGATTATTATGTTTAGAATGTTATCTTTGATAACTCATTCTGTTTTGTGCAAAAGGGGACCTGTTTTCAAATGGTGTTCCTATCATTCGATTTAAAACACATTTCGCGAAACCTTTTCTATTGAATTCTACATTTTTCCGTTTTCCATTTCCATTTTACTTCCTTCATTTTAAAATTGAGAAATCGTAATTGAATTTTAGAAAGTATAACTGGAATTCCTGTGTAAACAAAACGCAAGGCTGCGTGTTTAGCTGATAACGTTAACGTGTGGAAGTTGTATGTTCTTAAAAAAAACAGTAACCATGTTCAAATTGCATGTATATGTTTGTAGAGAGGAAAGGCAAGCTGAAGAGAAAGAAGTGCTAAATATATCAATAGCAAATAATTATTTTTGTCAACCCAATTCAATAAACGATAAAGGGTTTAGATAATACGAAATTCTCGAGTAACCTGAGAATGTTATGGTGAAATAGAACCGTTTGTTTGTCAGTAGAGATCGATTACACATGTTTGTTTCAGTTAGCATGATACGTACTTCGCTATGTATTAATAGAAGGGGGTATGTTTGTATATAAACGTGTCTGTTCTATTGGTGAAGGAGTATATATATATATATATATATATATATATATATATATATATATACAGTGATGATCATATTTATTAGCACAGTAAAATAAAAGTTAAATTTTGTCTAATAAATTCTAAAAAAGGAATTAAATTAAAGAAAATAACAAAGTATATTATGTATTTTTACTGGCCTTTCCGATGCAGCAATCGGATTTTAGAAAAAAATAAATAACAAAGGAACAACAAATATAATTGCAAAAAACCCTTGTTCAAAATTATTGGCACGGCTTTGTTTTTCTTTTAGTATCAGTATAATATCAATCAATTTCCGGTTTACGTGCTTTCTGAACTTTTTTATAGCCATATTATGCTTGTTTAACGCTAATTCAGTGAATAATTTTTTTCAGATAATTTTTAGATAGCGATTTATTTAAACTATTATAAGTGACTAAATTATAATTTTCAATCGCCATGGTTAAAACTAAGGAACACAGCGAAGACGTCAGGAAGCTTGTTGTAGCATGCCATACCAATGGGGAGGGCTATGATAAGATTTCAAAGAAGCTAAACCTTCCCAAATCAACTGTTAGAGCCATAATAAACAAGTTCAAATCGCAAGGCCACGTTATGAGTTTAGAGGGTAGAGGGAGAAAAAGGATTCTTTCCCCAAGAGATGAACGGAAAATTGTTCGACAAGTAAAACAAAACCCAAGGATCTCTGTTGGGGAGATTGTTGATGAACAGAGCACCTCTGGAGTGAATGTATCTCGACATACAGTTGGTAGAGTTTTGAAGAGAGCTGGTTTAAAAGCATGTCGTCCGAGAAAGACTCCCTTATTGAAGCCTATGCACCTGAAAGCAAGGCTAGCCTTTGCAAAACGTCATATTGATAAAGATGTTGCATTCTGGAAACGTGTTCTATGGACTGACGAAACGAAAATAGAGTTATTTGGCCATAATAAAGTGTCTTATATTTACAGAAAATCTGGCGAAGCTTTCCTGCCTAAGAACACCATACCCACAGTGAAGCACGGTGGAGGCAGTTTGATGTTTTGGGGATCCTTTGCTGCCTCTGGACCAGGGCGACTTGTTAAGGTCACAGGTAGCATAAAAAAGGAAGATTATGTTAAAATATTGGATGAAAACCTGAAAGACTCTGCTAAAGAGCTCTCACTTGGTCGTCGTTGGTGGTTCATGCAAGATAATGACCCAAAGCATTCGGCTAAACTGACTAAGAAATGGCTTGAGGACAATCATATTAATGTTTTGGAGTGGCCATCACAAAGCCCAGACCTTAATCCAATTGAAAATTTATGGAGAACATTAAAATTGAGGGTAATGCAAAGGAAGCCTAAGAATCTTATTCAATTGGTGGATTATTGTCAGGAAGAGTGAGCTAAAATTACTACTGAAGAGTGCAACAACTTGGTTGTAAACTATGAAAAGCGACTGAGGAAGGTAATCAAGACCAAAGGCTATACAATTGATTATTAAATAAATCGTGCCAATAATTTTGAACAAGGGTTTTTTGCAATTATGTTTGTTGTTCCTTTGTTATTTATTTTTTCTAAAATCCGATTGCTGCATCGGAAAGGCCAGTTAAAAATACATAATATACTTTGTTATTTTCTTTAATTTAATCCCTTTTTTAGAATTTATTAGACAAAATTTAACTTTTATTTTACCGTGCCAATAAATATGATCATCACTGTATATCCTAGTAGGGAGACCCAACGTTGCCTTGGATTGAATGATGATCAACGAATATTTCACACTGTTATATTTTTATTGTCATCAAATCCGTGAAATAACCCGGGAAGGAAGCCTCACATGCCTCCAAGCAGTAACTTACTCTAAAATATATGTTATTCTACATGTCACTCCAGAGAGCATACAGTTTCTTTTATAACATTATTTTATATAAACTTCTTTCAGGTTAACGAACTAAAAAAACATTAAGACATTAAGAAATTCACATGCATAGTTTGAACCTACAGACAACGCCATGCAAAAAAAAAAAAAATTCAAAAAAGATCAAAGTAGCATTTACACGGCCCGTTGTTTGATACAACTTCTCATGGGTGTGGGCGAAAATGGCGACATTAAAGGGCAAGCTCGGCGCTCTTAACGGGTGAAATTGGCACCTAATTGAAGCTTTTGTGTGAAAGCTTTCCCGGGCAGCAGCGGATGGCCTGAAAAGAATTATTAAATCCATACCAGTTTTAATTGTCTTGATCTATGGCAGATATGGCCTGAAGTCAGTGATTTGACCTTTATATTGTGTGAACGATATGATTCACACAATTCTTTTGGGAAATATCCCTAATTAATATGCAGGGATATGTGGGCTAATTAACAAACCAGATGAGTTCGCGGTGAGGAATGGAGCGA
Organism: Euprymna scolopes; assembly: GCF_053919585.1. NCBI lineage: Eukaryota > Metazoa > Mollusca > Cephalopoda > Sepiida > Sepiolidae > Euprymna > Euprymna scolopes. Next base: position 106,801,265 of record NC_136482.1, on the reverse strand, counting down.
CATGATTGGCCGAGAGGAGGACCCAACACACCATCAACGACTTTTAAAAGAATTGCGCGGGCAAATTTAGCCAGTGTAGTTTAAGGCTTAGTTAGAGTCTACATTAGAGTACTAAATTCCAGTTTGAATTGAAGTCGCCAAGCTGAGTTCGCCAGGCTCCTCCCGTCAACTTAGGAAAAATTAGAAATTTCGAGACTTTCGAAAGAAGTATCAAAACCTTGTAAAAAAAAGTGTAAATGTTTTTTGGGCTGAATAATTAGATTACAAAAAAAGAACGAAGATTTTTTTTTTAATTTCTGTGGAACTAATTCCTGTTTCTTGCCGCTGAGTGGCGACCCTTTGAGTTATTAACTTTTGAGCGAACGATCGGCGCTACGGAATAGACAACATATCAACCGTCGATGCCAGAAAAAATAAGAGAACACCCGACCACCATAAAAGACTGGTCGTGTTTGATCAAGAGACTGATCACATTTGGTTTCGTGACAAGGAATCTTGCACATTTGGTGACCTGCGACCAGGAAAAGGTTGCATTTGGTTCCGTGACCGATGATTGACTCTTAAGTGACAAATGATCCCTAAAGGTTCTGTTATATTCACTATTGCTAAGCGCCGACATGGAAAAATGACTTTACCGATGATAGATAACTTAAAATAACGGGTTCGAATTTCTATTACTCGTAACTATCAGGGGTATTCTAAGACAACACTTTACTAAGATCACTTCCAAACTTATACACTAAATTCTATGGATTTTAAAGAAAATACGTTCAGCCGTTTCGGAGTTTATAAGGAACAAACTCACACACAAAGTTGCATTTATATAATTGTAGAGATATGTGCGTGAGTTGATTTTGGTTGATTTCATATGGGTTTACATGTTTATATTTGTGTATGTATACATTTTGCATATATGCTTGCTGAGCGAAGTGTGTGTGCTTCACTAGACAACTGGTTGTTCATTGGAATATCTTGTTGCATTTGATTAGGAGCTTCATCGTTCCAAACGATCAAGATATAATTTTCACGTAGGAGTGTGTGTTGTTATAAATGGTAGCTAGAAAAGGAGACGGGAATCCACATGTGTTTCATTTTATTATAAATCTGACATTTTTTTGTTTCTACGGTTGCTTGTTAGAGATTTTGTCCAATCACGTGTCAATATGTAATAACAATATTCTCTGTCACGTCTAAAAATAATTCTAATGTTGAACCTTTTCGGCAAAGCTTGTATTTTAAAACATAAACAACTTCTCAGGGAGTTAAGCAATTGTAATTTCAATACGATGTCATGCATTATATTTTGGTATGATGTGGGAAATATATATTTTACAGCAAATAAATGTTCTTTTTTACGATTTATTAAAATTTAAGTATAGCACACCATTGGGGACAATGTTCTTTTATTTTATTGTCCTGTTTCTTTATTTCTGTGTGTGTGTTGAAGTTCGTTCCCTATAGACTTCGAAACGGCTCGACCGATTTTATGAAATTTCACAAAGAGGTACTTTATGCGTCTGGCAGTGTACGTATGTCAATTTCGTGTCAGAATTTCTTTAATAAGTATCGATAATCGATAAATAAGATGAAAGAAAGAACAGGCGATTTAGACCATACATAATGCCTTATACAGCCTAACATCGCAGTGTATCTAAGGAGCCTTATAACCACATAATCAGAGGGACCAGCGAGTAACATTAACAGTAGGTGGAGTGATAAGTCAGACGCAGGTCCAAAATGAATCTTTCTATTTAGATCGCAATTGAAACATTCATTTTTGCATTTCTTACTTTCATTCAAATCAATATATATATATATATATATATATATATATATATATATATATATATATATATATATATAATTTCATAAAATGAACAGCAGATTACAATGTATTGTAGATTAAGTTAATGCGAGGAGACATTAGAAGCTTCTTCTCGATGTACCATAGTGAGTTCCCTATTAGAACAGGTAATCGATCGAATTGCTTAAACATAAGCCATTCCAGCGCTTCGATAACAATGAGGCAGTAGGAAATGAGGAAGATTCGTTTATCCTCATTCACTTCAAAGGAACATCGAGTCTCCCTGCTAGTACACGCACACACACACACACATGTATATATAGTATATATGTGGTATATATATAATATATATTATATAATATATATATAAATAATTATATACATATATATATATAATTCTATATATACAGAATGCATACCTACTCTAGGCAAGCGATCATTATGAATGTTTATATGACGCTTTCAGACCTAAGTGACATAAAGTAGGTCATAAGTATTTTAATTTTGTTTTATGTAAATAGATAAAAAGATTCTGGAATCCTTTTGCGAAGAAGATCAAATACTGCCGATTTTGTGAAATTTTATACACTTTATATTACAGATAAATTTATAAATATTCATAAACTAATACCATTTTCTTCTACGTCGCCAAGTCTAGGATCAAGGAAGTTTAATTATTAACTTTGAACAATGTAGAAAAGTGTCCTCATTCCGTTTGACTTACCATATCCGTTTCAAGCATTTGATGAAAATTTCTACATTTTTCTAGATTTTATTTTATTTATTTACGTTTTCAATTGATGATGATTCGGTAAACAATCTTACATACGCGTGTTACGTATGCAACCAGCGTTAACTGTTTTAAATTTTACAGGAAAAACATCATATAATAAATTAATACCGTATAAATAAGGATACAATATCTCATTTGTAATCCCGTTTGCTGTGTATCTTATTAAGAACAGTTTATAATAATGAAGTAAATTTCATTCCAATAATATAAATATTTGCCTCTACAACTAAATTATTAAAATTATATAATAATATAAATATATGATTATAAAAATATGCGCTCTTCAATATAGTCAATTATTCATTTCTGTGACGAATACCGCCATTAAACATTAGTTTACAAACAATCAAAACGCCAGATCAGATTAACAATTCAATAATATTCTGCTTGGGAGTCGTCTAATTGAATAATTCTTCATCCTCATTTTTATTCATTATTTTAAACTTTTAATTTTTCCTTCTTCTTATATTATACATAATTTTCTCTATAACTACAAATAGTAAACTTACGTTATAAAATAAATAAATGACTATAAAAATATGCACTCTTTAATATAGATCAGATAAACAATTCAATAATATTTCTAATAGGGATAGTTTAATCGACTAATTTTTACTCCGGTAATTTTACTTTTTAATTTAAAAAAATATATATAATATAGAGAATCTGCTCTATAACTACAATTAGTAAACTTACATTATGAAATAAACGCATGACTATAAGATACACACTAGATCAGATTAATGATTCTATTATGTTTCTGTTGAGGGCGGTCTTATCGAATATTTTTTCATCCCGGTTTTTATCTTTTTAAAATTCTTTTTATATTAGTTTAATATTTAATATTTATTTATTTGTAATTTTGGAGGGGATTTTTTTTCAGAACTCATTCCCTTAAACTGGAAGTGTATAGTTAAATGTCTGTCGAAACTAATCAGTAAGCATTTGTTGATTTACTATATAAAATGTAATATTCAACATCGTATATATAAACAGAATTTCAGTAAAAAAAAATGAAAATCAGAACATAAAAATATCCCGCCAAGAATTGTAAACGAGGTATGATCCTTTGCAACGTGCGTGACACCATTTTCCAATGAGACAGCTATAAACAGAGGCTGAAGAAAGTCCTGCATAATTCACAAGAAGCGGGTCCATTTTGTGTTGGATTTGATACCGACGAATGTAGTCCGCATATTTCTATGTAAACAATCTACCTCATTTACGTTATTATTTTTTAATTTGCAGATCGAGTGATTTCACAAAATACTGTTTCATTATCTACTTTCCCCTGTCAATTCTAATGTCTTCTTTTCAATTCTGTTATCCTTTCAGTCTTTGCACATTTAGTTTTATTTGTTTTAGTTTGTGTTAGCTTTTAAGGAGAACTCATATTTTATTTATACGAAGAAAGCAGAGATAAATCTTGTGCTCAGCCAAACGAGTGGAAAGTTGATTATGCACGTCATGCCTTCTCCCGTTCCACAAACCAACGAGGTCACACTATAAAGAGTAAAGTCACAGAAGATACGAAAACTATCCTCGTGGCGACATGAGCGACTACCTACACTTTATACTCAAGAATTAAAGAAACGAGCGCAGTTTTCCAAAGATAGGTAGAGCCGGAATACTACCCCCACGTCGAATGGATCAGAGTTGTTTCTGATGTTGATGATGATGACGACGACGGCGACGACGTTGATTACGATGATAAACATGATAACCATGATGATAATGATAGCAGTGGTGGTGGTGGTGGTGGTGGTGGTGTTGAAGCCTGCTAATTTTTAATGGATTGAATCGCTATAGCATTTGTTAACTGCATCCCACCGAGATAAAGTTGGACACAAGATCAATTTATAGTGAGGAAATTTGTGAAGCCAGAAGAAAAAAAAACACGGAAATAATAGATGGGAAATGTGGCATTGAATAACGCGGTAGAAATTAAACGCGGTTCGAAAGAAAGTGTGTCCACGGTACCATACTAGAAAATGACTCAACCCAGAGCGTTTTCAATATATTATACGCCAAAATTCGCCAATGCATCAGATTGGTTGCCACATCTTGACTCGTACATACACCGCCATTTTCCCACTATTAGACAGAGTCACAGAATACTCAAACTTAATAGATTCTGCAGTATCATCCAAGCCTCAACACCTGTCTCATCGCCACAATGCGTTCTAATTAACTTAGGGTACGTGTACTGCCTCGTCGTACATACGACCGAGTAAATCAACAACCGGTTACACTCAATCGCTTTACACTTGAAGTGCCGGTAAATCTTCTATTCTTATAGTTTCTCCCATCTGACTGCTATACTTTGGGATTTCATTCCTGTTTTCTTTTATCCCTGTTCGTATTAACCTTAAGACGTTTACTCCTAATTTGAAGAGACATCTCGCTGCACAACTTCCCACAGTAACGTTAACAACACGATACCAAATGGTAGTCACGTATGTTCAAAGAGTCAATAAGATCTGTTCCAAAAGAAGTCATAAAAATACTGCACTTTAATTTGGCTTTAAGCCAAAAATCACCGTTTGGCAGAATCCTGATTAGAATTGCGTTAAGATAATCTTACGAATCCATTTTTATAATCTTATTAAACGAATGCGCCTCGCTGGATCACCTTTATAGCTTGTGGTATAATATTGTGAGAATCAGGAAACTATCAACGTGCAGTAAGCCAAACTATCCCGGAGAAGTAGCTAATGCGATTAAACTGAAGCATACCCAATTCAGATAAAAGGATTTCTACTTAAAAAGCAGACTATAAAACTAGAATGTGTCCAGAAATAGGCGCCTGAAAAGAAGGCATTTATTTACGTACCTTAAATGCAGAAAATGTGATAACGGATTAATGTAATGAAGGGAAAATCATCTCCCTAAAGAGTGCTCACGGAGAGTATAAAAATTGCCATAAGAACACGAGGGGGAAAGAGAGGAGAAAAGAGAGACAAGCAGACAGACGCAGGTGCGAGTTGCTATTTAATGTATAATAGTAATGCGTTTCGTTACACAGGGATAAATATAATTCACTGTCACGTAATAGCGTAAAAATCTCGATGTTCATTAATTACAATTAAAACAATTACAATAAAAACAATTTAAATTTGTTAAGCTTCAAACAAAAAACCAAACTCAAAACACCAGAAGCATCTTAGCACATACTTTGAATGATAGACATTTAGAAAATCAAAACTTTACGGAAGCAAACGCCGATTAACCCAGTTGTAATAGATTTATAGAGACTGGCAAAATTTATGGACATTTCGTTTAACCAACAAATATGTTTCATAAAGCTAATATTTTTCTGGATAATGAAAAAGTATTATTGTTTTTTTTCTTTCTGAAAAGCCAATAACAAATTTGAATTATTAAAATTTATAAGAAAATAATATCCATTTTTTTTAATGGAAGTGACGCAGATTAGATGAATTAATAAGTTCTTATAAATATTCAATAAATAATATTGTGCTACATAGTTTAATATAAATAACGAAACATACGAACAAACCCTAGGGACCCGTTCATGAACAATCTCATCGGGAGTTAACCGTTGGTATCAACAGATGCGACAAGATGAATTAAATTGTCAGATCAGAGGAAATACTCGAAGATATACGAAATAAATGGAAGAAAAGGTTAATAAGAATTCGTGTGAAATATATATACACTAATATAAAATATATATATATATATATATATATAATATAAAATATATGTAAAATTGAAATGGACAGGGCATGAGAACGATTATGATATATGTCCCAGCTAGTCTAATGATTTAACAATTTATTTTTGTCAGCAAAGCGACTGGGGGCATTAAAGAATTGAGACCGACTCTAAAATCTACAAATAAATTAGAGAATCATCCCGATGCAATATTCTGAATCTATCTATTTTGTAGGCATTGGTCCGAGATGGATTTACAATTAGATGTTTGCCAATCGCCGATTCCAAAGCAGAAGAAGAGCGAAAACGACGTGGATTTCCTACTCTAATTTCTGCCGATATATTTTGTTGATGCTTGTTTGCAGATCCAAGGAGATTCTACTCACATAGCCAACAGCGCACTGGCAAGAATATTAGAATCTGTTCACGCAAGCCGTCGCTTTGCCGACAAAATAATTCGTAAAATCATTAAACTTTCTTGGAGATATATCTTAATCTTTCTCATACTCCTCCATCTCAATTGTTCATATATTTTATATTATTGTATATCTATTTAATACGAATTTCCATTCGCCCTTTCCTCACTCTTTTTTCGTATATCTTCAAGTCTTTGCACTTGCTTGATAATTTAATTTGTGTGTTTGCACCTGTTAATATCCACCGATTAACTCCAAATAAAAATAACAAATTGCAAGAGGCAATCTTTAGAATACTCCGTCAGCCCAGCACCTTTTTGGAGACAATTATATGCTGTTTTGCCCTCTTTCTTTCGAATTTTCCCTAATACCTTCGTTTGATGAATATCTAATGCATATCCCAATAAACACTAATTCATTACTCACACCATGACAGCAATAATGAAATATTATTATAATGATATTCTAAAACGAGGCTCCACCTATAGGACGTCACTCTCATATTATTGTTCGGAATTGTCAGATTCTTGGTTTCAAAGAAAAACTTTGTAAATTTGCACTTTTTGGAAAAAGTTTCTACCCTCAAAATTGTGTTTGGCTTTTTTCAAAGCGGAATATACGGACTAACTATAACAAAAACGAAGATAACATTATATATGCGCAGATTATTATAAGCGAACGTCTACTTAGCATTCGTTATCGTTGCTATAACTTTAGAGTTCCTATTTACTTTGCCTCCCCACAAGAGCAAAGTTAGACACTAGGGTCGTTTTTTTAATGTGGAGAAAAGAATCCAAAATTAAAAATGGTAGCAGTTGTGAAGGAATCCTCCACTAACTGAGAACAGAAATCATAGTATAGCATCAGAACAGCTACTTCACTTTGATATTGGCTCGAATCTATCAACTTTTATAACTTGACATCTAAGCACATTTGTTCTTTACTTTAAACTTATTTAAATGTTACATCAAAAGTGTTTGAATTGTTCCGAGTCTTCGGACTATTGTTCTAATCGTGAGTGTTATTTTCCCTCGATATAAGACCCCCTCCCGGCCAGTGGCGTAGAGGATAAAATGCTTAGTTAAATATAGTGACACTTTTCTGGGGGTTGTAGGCTCAAAATTTAGTGAAGGAACATTCAAAATACAACTGCTAATTACTTAGGATACCTTACCGGTAATCACGTGAGGAAAGCAGAACATATTAAACTAGTGGATTAGACACACAGTTCCCATATGCAAGACGATGCGCCTGAAAATCGTCAGAGGTTACATCGACCGAAACGTTGTCGTAATAAAACTCAAGATGAGAACGGTGGTGCAAAGAATCCTAATAATACGTATAATCAAATCTCATCTTAAAATATCCGGAAATAAATGTGTTGGATAAATACATTTTAGTGACACTTAAGAACGTGATCAGGCAATAGAAATCGAGGAAATCACTTGAGTACCGGAGAAGCATTTTCTCTTTATTTTGTTCTGGCGACACTTGAATCAGAAAAAAACATACAGAATTATGTCCCCAAAGGAGAATCTCACGAATAATATAAACAAGCGGAACGATCAAGCAGTCTCTTATCCATCTTTCGGTTTATCTATCGCTTACAGGAGAACACATGTAATATGCTTCTCAATTTTTTGCAATATACTCTTGTCACTTTTATGATACAATTTAATGAATTAACATCGACACACAAGTAATTTTAGCGACAGTCAATCAAGTGCATTAGTGTTTAAAAAGCATATACATGTTTATTCAACTATCGATTAGTAAGAAATATATAAAATTAAGTGCTGATATTTTATTGACTTACAAAATTAGAGAAGTTTTAATATTTTATTGACTTATAAAATTATAGTTTTCATGCGAAATGTTTTTAAAAAATGTACAGAAGTATTTTTGTCTGAAGCATATATACATATATGCATATAAAGCGAGAATATGTATATATATATATATATATATATATATATATATATATATATATATATATATATATATATATATACGGATATTGGATACGGTCTTTAAAAATCGAGCCGGAGATGGCTCGTGTTGCCTAGTTCGGGTCTATCGACTGGTGTTAATCGAGACAACCTGCACTGAAGATTCACATAAACACTAGTGTATGTAGGTATTTAATTATTAAAATAAAAAAATAGTTATAACAGCCCTTTAAGAAACACGTTTCTTATCATTGAGCACTTTCAGTTGAATTAAGTCGGTCAATTCAGCTCCTATGCATAGATCACCGTACAACGATTAGATCACTGACTGACGTAAAGAACATTTAAAATTAAAATGTTTAAATTCAACGTTATTGCACGTGGTTAATGGTAGCCGAATGGGTACGGTCTTTGCTAATCGAACCAGAGATGGCTCGTGTTGCCGAGTTCGGGTATATCGACTGATGTTAATCGTGACACCCTGCACTAAAGATTCCCGAAAGGATGAAACACTAGTGTCTGTAGGTATTTGATTATTATAGTAAAAAAATAATTATATATATATATATATATATATACATATATATATACATATATATATATATATATATATATATATATATATATATCGTGGCAATCTGGCATAATGCGCATCGTGCTTGACTCATTTTTTAAAAGTTTTTATTTGATGACAGCGTGCTTATTTTCGACTTACTATAAGTAAACTGTATAGAAAAGGTATAATACTTGCATGCACATCTCTCAGTTGTTTTTCGTTTTTTCTTCGTTTTTAAGGAACTTAACATTACGTTCATTAACGGGCAACACCGGGTACATCTGCTTGTATATATATATATATATATATATATATATATATATATATATATATATATATATATATATATATATATATACACTAATAACACACTAATAAAATAAATACATATATTGTATAGGTGAATTTGCATAGATTTTTCATCGGCATAAATCGCAATTTTTTAGTATGTGCCGGTCCATTACAAATCCGCATGTTATTGCCTTCTATAAATTAACTTAATATACAAACAAACAATGCTTTTAGCAAACTACATTAACCTTTAATCAATTAATATTTTAAGTATAGATTTAAATATTTAAAAATAAAAGAATCAATTCAGTTTTTCGTGTATGTTTTTTTTATATTGATCTCTGTATCAGAAATATTATTATTAATACTATTTTCTATTTCCAATCTTATTCTTATTTTTACTTTATTTGAAATCTCTTAATAGCAAATTCATTTATCAGGAAATAAAAAAAACAACCTGTATTGGAAATTATGTTAAACGCGGATTAAGCTAACTCGTTAGATTGCAGTATTTAATATTTATTCCTTAAAACATCACTCACAGTGAATATATAATTATATGGAAAAATGCGCGCATGAAAAGTAATATTCTTAAGAGTTTATTAAACCTGGAAAAGTAAAGGACAAGAAATTCAACCTGGAAAAATAAAGAACAAGATATTCTAGTAAAGTAAAAAATAAGAATTTTTTAGACTTAAAATATTGCAGCGAAACATGAAATTTGAATATTGATAAATATTTTATTTATTATTTGCATATGTTGTTGTTTATTGTTGAGTTAGAAAGGGTGTCAGTCGCTGGGTTGAACTTGTTCCCCCCCTATTATTTGCATATATTTATGTAGTGAAAATTGTTTGAATAAAATTAATTCATTAGTTAGTTAGTTAGTAGATGGAATTAATAATTTTATAATTTACATAAAAATTAATAATTTTATTATATCATAATTAGGATCATTTAATTCATTTTTATGTAAATTATAAAATTATTAATTCTATCTACTAACTAACTAACTGATGAATTAATTTTGTTCAAACAATTTTCACTACATAAATATATGCAAATAATAGGGGGAAAATAAGTTCAATCCAGCGACTGACACCCTTTCTAACTCAACAATAAACAACAACATATGCAAATAATAAATAAAATATTTATCAATATTCAAATTATTTTTTTAGCTGCAATATTTTAAGTCTAAAAAATTCTTATTTTTTACTTTACTAGAATATCTTGTTCTTTACTTTTCCAGGTTGAATTTCTTGTCCTTTACTTTTCCAGGTTTAATAAAATCTTAAGAATATTACTTTTCATGCGCGCATTTTTCCATATAATCCATGATTTTTCCAGGCATTGCTATTGTATTAATATATCAATTTATAATATTTATTAATGATTGTCAAAAAAAATTAGCTCTCAAACACACATTTATGCAATATTTATTATTCAATCACAGTAGATCCGAGCCAGGGTCTTTACCGAGACTGCGGTTCATGAATTCGTGATCTGTATAGAGCGTAAATATATATTTATTATCATTATTGTTCCAAGTTCGTTGTTAATATTATATATATAAATACACGCAAAGAAAAATACAGGAATAATCGACAATGTCTGTTTTTCTACAAAAAGATATTTCTCTTTCATTCCCTGAACGAATGAGATAAATGAATAATAAAATAATAATTCAACAATCTTTAAACTATTTTCAGTATTTCCGAGTCATTTTAAATAAAGTTGTGTTGTTTTTTCTTTCATTTCTTCTAATAAAATAAAATAAAAACTAAACCTTTTATTTCATCCAAGTTTCATTGTCATCGACATTTAAAGTGACGTCTGCTTTTATCCTTTTTTATTAAATTTTACCTTTAAAAATCTTTAAACTATTTTCAGTATTTCCGAGTCATTTAAAATAAAGTTGTGTTGTTTTTTCTTTCATTTCTTCTACTAAAATAAAATAAAAACTAAACCTTTTATCTCATCCATTTTTTTCTGTCTTCTGATTGTCTCTGCCACTCTCACTAGTATTTTCTTGTTTTTAGTCTTTTAAGTTCACATGTATTATTCGACTTATTTACTTCCGAAACTAGGCAAGCAGGTTCACTGTTGCTGATGATATGGACAAGACACGATCTCACAGCAGCAGCAGCAGCATCTCTAAGAGAAGTAGTAATAATAATAACTTGAAACCGGCGAATTATTAGCATATTAATAGTTCGATTTTCATCGGTTTTTAATTAAAAAAAAAAAAACACTTACACGGGATTGAACCTAAAATATTTCCACCAATCCCGGCTCTATACCGATTACGGTAATATATAACATTTGCAATTTAATTTCGAATCACAGTAGTTGTTATGAAATTACTACATTTTTCATCAAATGTGATAACGAAAAATTTGAGTTCATTCAAAGAATATGTATATCATAGAATTCACTAATATTTTTAATCGATAAATTCACCATTTTTTGCTATAAAATCATAAGGAGAGTTAAAAAAATTAGTTATTAAAAAAGTTCGGTTTTTTAATTATAAAAAAACGATACACGAGATTGAACCTAAAATCTTTCCACCAACCCCCAGTACTCTAACCGTTACGCTAACTTGTCATATTGGCAAAATTGCAGTAAAAATAGTTATATACAAAAAAAAGTTATGCAAAATAAGAAAAAGCGTTAGTCACTTATGTATGTACTTACTCTCCTGTTTGTGAACCCACATATTTTGTTGTAACTTTTTTCTACTGAACCAATTTTCGAAAGTTTTTTTTTTCAAAATGTAGCTAATGAGGTGTTATATCCAACTATATAACCTGTTTGAAATTTGGTTGCGAACGGAATTAGTGGTGGGGGTTTGAATGCGTCTCGATTCATTCAATTTCGGACTTCAGCATATATTCAACCACTACCGTGGTTGAATGATTACGTAAAGAGATTACAAAATTATAAAATGGAACACGTGTAACACTGCGTCTGAAACGGATTCTACTGCTGTAAAAGGATCTGAATTTTTACTATATTATACTCTAATAGAAAAGCGTTTATAACATTGGTTTACAAAGAAATTAAAGAAGGATAAAAATACCCGTTTTTTTTTTATAATTCGGGTGTGCTAAATTCAAATTTGAAATCACTTTGTACTCATCACTTCTAGTTTTTTTTATGTATATGCATAGTGGTCATTTTGTGCATATATATATATATATATATATATATATATATATATATATATATACATACATACACACACACACACACACACATATATATATATATATATATATATATATATATATATATATATACAATCAGAAAGTGTAGATGCTAATGCATTTATATGTACTGAATTCACTCTTATAATTATTACGAGTTTCCGAAAACCTCTGCAATATATCGAGTTTTTTTATTATAATTTAGTCTTACAAGAACGTTATAATAAATGAGTCGTATCTGTTAATGAAAATTCAGATATCGACGATCTTATGAAATTTTATATTAGTTAAGTCTCAAAATTTCAGTCACTTTAAAATATTTTATATATTTTATAGCATATATAATATGAGGCAATCTGTCATTTAGAAAACTCAGATATTTCAGATTTGCATTAAATCTGATCTATAGTCATTAGAAACCAATACAACTATATTCCATGGATATACCTGTCTTTTTTGGAGACTTTTTTATACTAATATCTTAAATTTTAAACCTTTTCAAGGGTCGAACGTATATATTTTACTTTAATCATAATTAGAAAAGAATTATTACACACACGAACAGACACACAAACACAAACACACACATATATATATAGAGAGAGATAGGCAGAAAGAGGGGGAGTAAACAATAAGGTTAGAGTAATCATGGTTGTAATTTACGTACTAAGATCAAATTTGTGAAGCAGTTATATGTTTGTAAAATCAATTTTACTCATTCTGCGGATGGTATTAAAATTTAAAAGACAAAGCACACATTATAGATGAGTCCATATTCGAAATTCTGTTTACGGCAGGTTAGACTTTTCATGTGTTTTGGTAGCAACAAGACATACCTACTGCAAACTCTTCATATTATATCATTAATTGAACAACTATAAAAATGCTGCTTGCATTTGGAGTGTGAATTATGGCTTCCAACATTATTAATGTTAAATTATCTTGAAGATATACGATATAAACTTATATCGATAAAGTCGATTCCGTAGGCGGCGATGTTGTTATAAACTGTTCCCTGAAGCCTGTCAAATGTTATTCATTTCATTAATGCTTGCCTGATATGTAATAATCTAAACAAAATTTGTTCCTCGACTAGATTTGCTAAATGCAGGTGCACGACAGGATGCTGTCGGGCGCATAGAGATTAAAACTGTTATCACTGAAAAAAAACATCAGCTTAATCGATGTGAACCAATAACTCAACGAATGAAGTCAATGAGAACCTTTTTCAACAATGTCTAAAACCTAATATATTTGGAAGAGAAATGATCACAAATGTTGACCAGATGGCGAACTATTCCTTACTTTACACTGAAATTGAAATAATCTCGTTATGAAGCAATTTCCATGGATTAGCATCATCCGGCGCCCAGTGAAAGACAACTAATCCCTGCTGAACAGCGAACGAGACGATCAAAAGTTATTATGGATATGTAGGAGTATAAAATAGAGAAGAACTCATGAATACCTACTAGACACTGCCATTAAGTGTCTAAGGTTTCTCTGTACAAGGATGCATCAAAACAACTTAACATGTAGATAATTTTTTAGTAGTAAACCATGACCAAATATTGAAAATCGCTTTGTAATTGAAGCCTAAATAAGATCTCTTTATTGCTAACCAACACTAGCTTTTCAAGGAAATAGTGCACCTATTCTAAATGGTGTTACCTATAGATGCAACACGAAGTTGGATACTCTACTAGATGGATTCTCTTCCTGGAATTCATTAAGATCAGAAGATTAAAAAGAAAATTATACTATAACATATTTGAATACTCAAATGCGGAGAGACAAATAATGTTTTCTTCTTTTTTACTAATTCGGTGAACTCAGTTTTTGTTAGATAACGAACTTTAATTAGACATTCTAATATATATGTATCTTAGATGGAGTTCAAGTGTAAGCCCAAGATGGGGACTACACTATTTTATTTATTTTGATTGAATAAAACTCAAACTAATAACGATCAATGAATGTGAATCGGAGGACCATAAAATAGATCACCACCTTTCTCGTCTTTTAATACTGAACCACTGTAGATTGAAATACATTGCAAACTATAAGCAAATAAATATTGAATTATCACTGTGGCTATGACAACAGAATATTCTTATCAATGTTTTGATTCTTGACAATATATCCGGCAGAGTTAGATACAGTTAATCAACTGAGAGCGACATCACTCTATATAAAAGCATATAAGATATTAACGGATACACATTCCAGAGTTAAAACAATTAAAAATATGCCGTTGCCTTAGACTTAATTATCACATGCTGAAAGAAAAAAGACATTTAGTACATTACGAAATTTTAAAATTTCTACATAATATTTACTTTCATGCATTGTTTTTAATTCATCGATCTCATTAGGTTGCTTATGTAGGGCGATTAATTAATAAGGTATATACATCACAATTTCGTATTTTTATGTATGAAACAAAGGTCAACAACCTCCAATATCTTCAAACCTTTGCTTCATCTGAACATTTGCTAAATTAAAATTTCAATTTCTTTAGGATGTCTATAAGTCTGATATCATAAGACACTCTATCCAATTTCATAGCATGCTTAAATTGTGGAATTATACCGTATGACGTTCATCTTCAATATCCTCTATACACGTTATTTAAAACCTAAAAATGACGGTTTTGTTGCGTGATGTTTTTCTGTCGCTTCCTCCAGTCTTGGCAGACCATGGATACCCACTGTAAGGGTGCCTTTGCGGGAAATTTGTGTGGCAAAAGTTGCGCAGTCTCCAACCACGCCTCTCCAGAGTAAACATTGTTGCATACCGGTGCAAGTTGAGGTAAAGGACGACTGGACACAATGGCGACATGAGCGGACAGCACATACATCACCCAGAATTCCCAAATGGTCACCATCTGGTACTAGCTAGGCTCATTGTTGCTTACCTTCGGTGGTCTGGTGAGAACCGGTGTGTCAACTTGATTATGACATATATCTTGTTCCACATATGTGTTAATTCCTTTATTTTATACCTTGGAGTTGAAACATCACTTTAATGAAAACTGTCGTTTATGAAGATAACACAGAAAAAAGGCAATAAAAAAGGAGTCAATCGAATTATTACAATCTTGAGTTGAATCTAGATGACAAGCAAACATCATTTTCACCGCATTTGACAATTCAATCCATTCTGCATTCCGCACTTATTAGATTCACATGAGATGTTATGTTGTAAATTAAAGTTATTTGAAAAAATTAAGTAAAAAGGCAAATTCAATCTATTTTCGTGGGAGTCAAAACTTGGTCGGAAAACAGCACCGAAAACTAGCAACGTCATAACTTATTTGAGATCGGTTCATTGCATCTGGCCTTAAAAAGAGCAGGTTTCATTTTTGTAGTTGTACTTCATAAATTTCGTTTAACTCAAAACATATGTACAGAAAATAGAATGGTTGTTTACGCATTCACGTCAAGTATTTTATTCGGGCGTCGAAATAAAGAGAGGAATTCCAGTGTCAAATATATTATTTATTTAAAGAGATAAACATATTCAAGCTTGACGGTGGCTGAAAATATAAGCATACTGTGACCACTAGTAAGATTTGACTGTCAGAAAGTCATATTTTATTGAAGAAAAGGGTAACATAAAATTCTATATACCTTTACCGTTGGCTTGTTAAGAATTTAATTATAATGCGTTTTATATACACTATTTCTTGTATTTTTCATTTCGGTTTACACATTATCAAGCGTTAATTATTCCAGATCTTTTATATTTTTGTGTATGAATTATGTCACCGCGCAATTCTTTCCTCGTAATATACATTAATCAATGGATGATTGATTCTATAATAATACATACGTAATCTGCATTATTTAAAATGTAATGTTTAATTACATTGTGCGACCAGGCAACGTCTAGCGTCAAGCTAGTCTTTAAAATATTTACTCACTGTGTCTGAGATATCTATTGAATTGAGACGCGCTTATTTAGAAAAGAAATAAAAATAAAAATACAATAAATAAACAAATTTTAAATAAATAAGTAAAATACGTAATAAATAAATATATCAAATTAAATAATATGAAGAATTAAATAAAATTAATTCATTGATACAAATGATAGAATAAAAAGGAAAATGAATATATAAATGGATAGATTAAATTTCTCACAGGAATATCTACAATGTCGACACTAGCATTTTGATATATTCTGCTATGAAATATACATTTTTAGAATAAATAGCCTATGTTTTTGCACAGTTTCTTTTGAACCTGATTATGGACTGATTCAAATTATTCATTAGACGAGCGTACCAAGTCATTAGACACGTTGACTGAATACTGAGTATGGTAGACAAAAGAAACTCATATTCCAAATTAAGCATAGTAGACAAAAAGAAACGTTACTTTAAATATTAATATCGGAGAACTGCTTGGATGTTTAGGTTCAGCTCCTTAGTAATCACCATAGACAACACTATGTCCATTATGGTGTCGTCTGTCCACGGTCAAGTTAAGATAAATAAAATTGATTAGGTATTAGGTATTAACTATTGCCGTGATGCCCCTTAAAATATACTTAGTTTATGTCAACCCAGATACAAGTTTATTAATACATATAAGAAAATTAACTACCTAATGTACACGGACGGGCTGAAAATTTTTTGCGATAAAAAAAGATCAAAGGACACTAATAACACTAGCATAATCTTAAATCAAGATATTCATATAGTATTTGACATTGAACAGTGCGTACCGCTAGTAATATAACTAGGAAAATCAGCGGTACGGAATGTATAGAAATACTCAACTAAGCCGAGATCAGGAAAGCAAGTAATACTTTTGGAGTTCTGGATGCAGATCCCATCATATCAACGTCAATGAAAACGAAACTCTGAAACAAATACTCGAGAAGACCGAGAAAACCACTATATATATATATATATATATATATATATATATATATATATATATATATATATATATATATATATAAGAAACCTAATAGCAGTTAAAAGCAAATGAGCAGTATCACTAGAAATATACTGCGAACCATTCATAGTCTGGACAAAAGAAGGCATTCGACATATCATCCAGAAAACGAGGGAATGTATGGCCATGCACAATGATTTACACACAAGCGATGATGCTGACATTTTCTACGTAAAAAGAAAAGATGGATGCAGGAAGCATTTTTATATGACTATGCGAATAACACAAAAAACATACAAAAAATATTACACAGATGTTAACGACCGCCGGAGAAGACACTAAAAAAATCCACGACAGAGAACGGAGAGATGAAAAATAAGACAGAAAAACTATAATGGAAGAGAAACAAAGACATGTTCGATAAGACGCATTTAGACGTGGTTACGAAAACGAAACTTAAACAGAGAAGTTAATCACTAAGATCTACCGCAGAAGATTATGCGAATGTGACTCACAATATCAAAGCAAAGATCGGCAAACACAAGAAAACCGCAGATGTAAACCAATAAAGCAAACCCTAAACTACAAAGATTAATGCACTCATCAAGCCAAAAAGAGTATATTAATACATGCGAGCAACTAACGAAGACATTAAAATCGACACTCTTTGTGATACAAAGGTGTAGATTTCAACCGATCAAGAGCTAATGACACTTGTGGAGGTCATTTACTTCGTAGTATACCATGTTAGCGTTAAGTGCGACAAATGTTGTTTTATTTATATTCGGTATTGTTTTTAATACAAATACATTTTCCCGACCAATATTTGTTTCTTCTTTACTAACCCTTTTGAGCAACAACAAGTTGGCGATGAGAAACTCGAATTCACAAAGGAAATACTAACACCTTGGCGATGAAAACTTAAATTCAAAAAGGCAAGCAAGAACAGAAAAGAGTTCACTTCAAAATAGAAAAATACTTAAAATTGTACCAGTCATTCAGCTGCAAATATATTTGAAAACGGTGTAGCATTCACAATGAATAACGCATACTTTCAATTACATCTAAAAAAATGCCTAAAATTTTTTTTGCAACTAATAGTGGAAATAATCGTATTGTCGACAAAGAAAAACATTTCTCGAATCTTTTCTTGACATTTTCCATTTAAAACCTATAAATAATAAAACGGTAAGCACAGATTTTTTTCTAATCAAATTGTTTTGTTCTTCTAAAAACCGTAAACTGTTTCAATGTACAGCGTGAAGCTGTAATTAGTAATATACATTTTTTCTCGGGTAAGTTAATTTCCTTGTTCAAAGATTGTACAAAACAAGCGACTTTTAAAAAAAAGTATTTTTTTGATGTGAGAATGGCAGCAATTATTTGAATTACAGGACAACCAAAAATAGAACATTAACGTAAGACAACAGAAAATGAGGGAAAATATGTTCTAACAACAACAGAAACATAAAAACAGCAGCTATTTCAACAATAAAAAATTGAAATATAGAACAACAAGAAAAAATGGAAGAACATTTACAAGATATAAGCATTTTTTCTCCAAAGATTGACCAGAAAACAACAATCGACAGTCACACAGAGTCTTCGGAAAACACGATATGAAACGCGAAGGAGACGTTTACCTATATTTCTGAGCTAGACTTAACATCCGATTACCTATATTCCTGAGCTAGAGTAACCATCAGATGCTATCTTAGAAAGTATGAAAACCTTTTCAACCTCAATTGCGGAAATTAGCTTTATGCGTAAAATGGTCAACTGTTTTTACGTAGGCTAGGAATTGCTGAACACAGTATTTTCATATGTAACGTAGTAGACACGTTTACACACGAAAAACTACGTCGCATGAGTAGAAGATAAGTAATTACTCGACTCACTTTTTTCCTGTTGTAACAACGACATATATTTGAGGGTACTTTATAAGACAAACACTGGCCGTATCCTTATCTAGCCTCTGGCCTCTTAGACGTCATTCAAAAGTGCTCTCGAGCGTACTCTACAACGTGCTGAACGTGATCTACGGTTTGTGCTCTTGTTATAATATCTTCCTTCGCACACGACTTGGCATTTGCATGACCGTGCCCGATCTCTGTTACGCATAGACTACATCCTTACTAAAAATTCGCAGAAACCATTAAGCTACTTATAACTTTCCAGTCCAAATACGTCAATGTTATATATAAAGTGGATTTTCTTTTCATTTAGCTAAGCGGGACGACGCAGATTATTCAGTGTGTGTTTCGGTCGTAAAAACACACTGCCATGACTCTAGACTAGCAGATTTATCGACAGATGACTTGAAATGTATTAATCTTGCCCAATGGTTTTGTTTCGGAGATTAAACGAATAGTACTAGCGAAACTCGAAAGCGCAGCCAACCTCACTTTGCAGAATTTGCATACAATTGTCAAAGGGTAAGATAATAAGCAATTATAAAAACACAAAGAAGCTTCCGGCAGGAAAGTAATGTTCACATCTAAACACTTCTGTCGTAAAATAGCAAATAAAGATGTACATTCAACCGATTTCTTTGTATATATTATTTTTCTAAAAAGAGAATAAAGAAAATGACTTGTCACATTTTCAAAATAGGCAGAGTAAAGAATAAGTACCCTTAATACAATGTGGAGAATTACATTGAGAATAATCCTGCTCTGATTCCTGTTTCGGGGAAAAACTGAAATCGAGACAAGGCTTATTGTGAAATATCGAATTGTAGGAACAAATGCAAAACAACGAATAGAATCAGCCGGACGAAATGCGCTAAAAAACAAAGCGAACATAACGCAAATACGTAATAGTCAAGAAATATTCAATAAAAATGACGCTGAGTCAGACTAATCATAATTTTATTCAATTAAATTTTCACCCAAACAAGAAACACTGCCATTTTGATTGAAGTGGCTACTATCAGGGACAAAAGTTGAAGAGGAACTATGTTGATAGTTAGGCAGCAAGATGTTTGCTCGCATTACACTTGAACTTCTTCATGTCAGTACAGTTGGAAAAGCCGGAATCAAAAAGAGAGTTCCAAAATTTTGTAGTTCTGGGGAATAAACTATTAGAGTAGAAGGAGTTCTTACATGTAGGGATCTCTACTAGATAAGCGTGGAACTTTGCTGCTTGTCGGGTTTGTCGGGGATATTCAAATCGAGGGGGTACAAGGATTTGCAGTTCGTCGAAGCATCCACCATAAAATACTTATAAAAATAGGACGAGGGATGCAACATTTCGTCGATGGAACACAAGTTGACGCCGAAGTGACGGGTTGGGACCTATCAGGTTAGCGACTTTCTTTTGAATCCTTTCAGGAAGAAGAGACTAGTAGCTAATGTACCAACCCAACTGTGACAACAATACTCCATCAGAGGCTTAAGTGGCTTTGTAGAGGTAAAGGATAATTTCAAGCGTAAGTAACTTTCTAGCAGAGTAGAGGAAGCCCACCTTCTTCGCAGCAGCCTAGTTAATGCTTTCGATATATCTGTTCCAACTCAAGCTCTCTGTAAACGTTAAGCTGAGGTGTTTGGATGAGGTTATTTCAAGTAATGTATTTTTAGCCATAGCTATTTGTGGCTGAGAAAGTTTCTTGAAATTATTATAGGAAACAAGCTTAGTCTTTGCAGGATTGAACGTTCCCATATTTTATTGACCCCATTCCACTACAGATTAAAGATCCTCTCATAAGGTTGCATTGGATATATGTCCGTCCGTGTTTCCCTCGTACTTGTCGTAGAGCGCCGCATCGTCTGCAAATATGCGCATCTTACAAACTATTTTATCAAGGAGGTCATTTATGAATATCATGAATAATAAACGTCCAAGGCCATTTATGAATATCAGGAATAATAAACGTCTTAATGTACACCTACATTTATATTATATTCTTTAGACGTATGACCCTCCAAAACAACCTGAATTTTTCTTATTTAAGATAAATTTAATTATGTTAAGTATTCTTCCAGTAATACCATAGGGTGTAATTTTCATGAAAAGACTACCATGCCATGCCTTAGTCAAAAGCCTTATGTATATATATATATATATATATATATATATATATATATATATATATATATATATATATATATAGCGCTAGTGACCTCTTCTCCCCTGGCTTATCTCTGTATGGTATATACGTTCAGGGATTACATTTAGAATATTTGCAGTAAAATAGGCTTGCCTATATTCATATGTATGATCGGAAAGAAGTTTGGCAACTGTAAATTGGTGGACTAGAGCTTGCTCATTATGGACTAAAATATTTTGACGAAAAGATGGAGGCGGCTACTGGGGCGACAATATATGGGGTCAGTTTTTCACCAGAATTCTTGTAAAATGGTATAACAGAAGCGGTTTTCCAACAGTAAGGGAAGAAAATTTGTTAAGCCATTTGTTGAAAAGTTTGAAGAGAACTAGAGCAACCTCAGCGGAGAACTATTTTAATAATATAGCCTGGATATGATCAGGTACACATAAATTTGAAGTGTCTAGGTTTTCTATGATATCATGTATTTTAAAAGGGGTGATTTTCAAATCATTTAGTGTGGTTTCTGTCCGCAAAAGAAATCAGACAGAGAGTGACTTGCTGGGTTCAAAGTTTAGTTTGAGGCAAATTGACGGACAATTATGTTAGCTTTCTCGGTTGCCGTGCAGAAAAACTCATGATTGTAGGATAGTGGGCGGAATTTGTGATTGCCAATTATTTATTACACTGTTGTAGATTTTTTTAGAAATCACGAGTTCCTAATATCTACGCTTCAATGCGTTTTATAGTAGTTTCGGTATATTCTCTCTTAGCTGTCGCTACTTCTTTCTTTCAATTACTTCTAGATTTTATAAACTACTGTCTGTTTGTACTGGACTTATGCCGAATACATCTGCGGTACACATGCTGCCTTTGAGCAATGGCAGTTCCGCAAGTAGAAGTAAACCATTAGGGGAGATTAGGGTCTGCGTGTTGGAACATGTGCTTCATTGGCTGCTTCCAACAATTCAGTGGTATAATTTGTGCCACATTTCACAGGTGGAGAAAATAAAATTCACCATGGGGCATTTCTGTTGTAATGTCTAATGGCATCCAGACAACCCTTTTGTAATACTTTGTCGTTTGGAGTAATCGCTCTTCAACTTGGGGTCGATAGTTTAGAGTAATGACTTCCATTATCGTAGTCTGATCCGCATTCATTAGTGGGTAATGGGCATCTCTCACACAATACTAAGGAGTTGTTGTCAAAAATAGATCCAGAAGTGAGGTTTGCTGGTCCAGACGATCTATGAGACGCGTCAGAAACGTTAGTGCTAATGAATTAGATAAAGATAATTTATGGATAATGCTACTAGCTGTATCTGTGTAGTTAAGGAGCCCAAGCCAATTGTTGTGTCGGAGATATGATTAATTAGAGTACATTCCTTGGTGAAGGGAGAGCGATAAAGAAAACATAGGTAGCTAACGCTATGTTTGTTTAGTTTAAAGCACATGAACGCCTGGTCATCTGATTCAAGTTTAGATTTCCTTGTCATGGGGAGAGTTGTACTAATATAGACTCCAAGTACGTGCATGTTTTTGTCAGAGTCTTTACAACAAAATGGAAGGTAACCAAAGAAATTAAAGATGTTAGACGGGATGGATTAGTGCAAGTTAGGTTCACTTAGTGATAAGATATCCGAAGAAGTTCCTTCGCAAAAATGATTCTACATTATCTAAGTTAGTTCTCTCACGGAAATTTGTAGATGTGAGACTGAAGCGGGGAAGCAAATCGTTATAATAAATGTGCATACGTGTAAAAGCTCAACAAACCGACTTTGCATAAAATACTAAAGTCAGTCCACGGTGACTGTCAATAAGATTAGTTTTATTGAAGAATTATATTTCATAAAATTTGAACGACAATATTAACATTTAAAATCTTTCGTTTTAAAAAACATCTGAAAATCCATTCGGTACGGACTGGGCGAACAAAGCAAACTTTTGAGATCGTTCAATAATACTTTTTGCCAAAAAGTTTAAAACCTGACATCGCATACCTACAAAGTATAAGCTTCCTGATATTTTACAATAAGTTCGCCAGGTGCATAAAATAAAGGAAAATTTCGATAAGAAAGAAAACGCACTGTACATTTTTCAAAACTGAAGAAATGTTCCATTCAGGACATTCGACAAAATGAACGAAAAACTTGATAGACTTCAAAATGTGTACGTATTATCGAGGGTTTAATTTCGCGAGTGGCCAACGTCTACGGTTTACATACAGAAATAAACAAAGGGGATACGCTTCTGCGCTGGCTTCTTAATGGTCTCAATACATCATTAAGAGAAAACCGTTAGCTTCTACTTAACCAGGAGACGGTATTTACAAAAGTAAACGGAGGAAAATATCATCAAAACTTGACTTTAGCGATGCATAATTATAATCAAATAGAGAAGAAAAGCTCAAGACTAATGTATTTCAACACATACAGGGTTCTCTATAAATTCGAAAGTCTTGTATTCGGGATTAGGTCACCGGCAATTTTTCAATAAATCATGGGCACCATGCTCGCGAGTTTTGATGTTGCAACAGCCAAGTCGACCAAAATCATAACAACGGGAAAATAGAACAACATCGGAATCTGAAACAAAAAAAAAAAAATGTTCTGTCAGCAACAGTACAACTTCAAAATAGTCAATATCGCCCACCTCCAGAAGAGAGGGAATTCCTGTCCGTGATAACCGTGGTAAAAGAAGACACACTCCAATCGCCAGAAACACCCACACCCACAATTTGCAGGAAACTGCCGACTTGTCTCTAGCCTCCTGCTTGGAACATATTGCTGCAGAAAGCTGTGTCATTGTCTAAAAGGAGTTCAAGCGGCGCGCCACGCTCGAAGAACACTGCCGCCAACTGATGAATCACGCTTGCCGAGTCCTGCTTTGCCAATTTTCTCCAAATGTGAGAAACGCGATGGACCACAGTCTGTTAAAGTTAAAAAATGGAAGGTGCCATAATGCGTGATATCCATTCCAATTCTCTGCCAATTCTCGTTAACTTCCAGCTTTCCCTTTTCCCACCTGACTGGCGCTGGGTCAATGGACTGACATTCCTCGCATTTCTGTATGACCGTTCTGACAGTTGCTTTTGTCGTGGTTGGACATCTTCTCCTGACAAAGTAGGTAGTGCGTCGCACCCCCGGATGTCCACTATCTTTGTGAATAGCCATGATTTGACTCTCATCCAGCTCGTCTGTGTGGACCGCGCCTATCACTGGGTCAAGACCGTTTTTTCTTTTTCATTGCCTCAAACCACCGCTGTGGCACTCGTGTCAGTCGGTCAGCGATGTTTCGTGCTGATGGAACCAGCGTCACATCCACTGTCAGCCCGTACTCTTTCACGAGCTCCTTAAGAGTGCTTAATCGCCTCCTAATAAGCATCTCGCTTGCTGCTTTGGTGCGTACTCGCGCCTTCTCAGTTAGCGTGTCCGAGACCAAATGGTATACGCAAACAAAATCTGTCTTTATGTGTAGCACCTTGCTCTGCCACTAGAGAGCCAAATTGATGCCTTTCAATACGGCATCCAGTTCAGCCAAGTTGATATGTTGAGAGTCATCTTCAGGTCGCAGCCAACACGCATCTTCCAACACAGTTTCACACATCTCCAAGGCTGCCCCAATTGCTAGGGAGCTAGCATCGACCCATACATTCAGCTCTTTGCCGTCCACACACCAATTTCCCTGTGCCGGATCGTTCAGCTGCGCAGATTTTAAGGTTTCGAACATCATACGATGTAGTACGGCGTCCCTTGCTTCATCATTCCAGCTCTTCGTTACCGAACTTACTCTCCTTCTGAGTATTCCGCAAGCCACACGAAGCCAACCGCACACCGGAAGGTGCCCGACAAGTCGACCACACAGAGAAAAGATTGTTCGTCGCGTAACAATACTGGGAGCCTCCGGAATTGCATTTCCTCGCTTCCACCGCAGTTCATTGCCTTCCATCCTGACTGCCAATCCCAGCACCCGTGCACCGTCCTTCAACTGCTCCGGGTTCGTGCACTTCAACCCGAACTGCGCGAGGTGTTCTCTCACACGGGTCGCGGGCACCACGTCTTCATTGACAACAATTTCATCAATGTAAGCAGATGCTACGCGGCTTATAAATTCTTCCTGGGATAGTACTTCGCTGACAATTGCTCTCATTATCAAGGGAGCCACATTCAAACCAAACCCCAGACGGGTCAGACAGTATTTTTTCCCATCGATTTCCAAAGTCTGGTATGGCCACAGTGTCTCATGGACCCGGACTTGTAGGTATGCTCTTCTGAGGTCCAGTAGAGACACGTTAGCACCTTTTTGTCTCCACTCACGCAGCTTAGCCGCACAAATATCTGAGTTGGCCGTAAATGCGTCTACGTAATGATTTAGCTCCCGGTAGTCCATCACCGGGCGCACTTTGGCTTTGTTCTGCTGTATCACAGCCATCAGGGGAATTAGACCTTTGGGGGGGTCCCAATTTATCCTCTGGGTATGGCACGAGCCAACCATTATCTATCCAGGTGTGGAGCTCCTGCGTTTATTCTTCACGAATTTCTGCTGGCACTGGGTACTCTGACACTCGATTATGCAGCCTTTCAGGGAGTGGTTCACAGACCATTTCCACGATGCGGTCCACGTTCGGTTTTGATGGGCAAAGGTAGCAGTGAAATCTGGTTCATCGATAGAAATGGCTGCGCATTTAATACTTTTCCTGGCGCCCAGCCGCACTGATCCTGTAGGCTTGACAACGACACCTCCTAGAGCTTTTATGGCGTCGATCCCTAGAAGCAAGTCAAATCCCAGTGGCTTGCCATGCACCACTAACACATAGACTCTGGCAGACACACCTTCATCAGTAGATACAGAGACCGTTCCAACACCGCAGCACGCATGGGACATTCCACTAATTGTGTTGACATTTACGTTTGTTTTTCTCCAAGACCGGCACCGGTCTGCATGTAAAATTGTCCTGGAGCATCCTGTATCAATAAGCGCCAAACATCGCGTCCCGTCAACATGGATGCTTATCACCGGGAGCGTCGTGTTCACATCTTGGTTGGGAAGGAGACTGGCGCTTATGCGTCCTCCCCTTGCTCGTTTCCCGAGCAGTTCCCAGCCCACTCTCACCGCAACGGTAACACCGTGTTCCACGTTTTCGACAGTCCCTTGCAAGGTGGCCTTTAACATTGCATTTGAAACAGGTCAGGTTAACAGGATTATTCTGGGCCCTGTTGTTGGGTGAGCGTGTGGCCGCAACCACATCCTGATTTTGTTCGCCAGTCGTCGTCAAAATTCTCGCTCTCGACATTAGCTCCCCCATGGTCAGGGCTTTGATGTTCGGCACCTGTTGAAGAGCAATTGAGATGGTGTCAGGGAATCCAGTGACAAAAATTAATTTTGTGAGTCTCTCTAAGCTTTTTCCTGTGAATCCGGTCAATCCAACCAACTGCCTGATTTTGTTAGCGTACACACCCACACGTTCACCAGCCCATCTAACCATAGTTATTTTTCTATATGCTGCAAACGCGTCATCAGTAAATGCCTCCGTTAATCGAGCCTCAATCTTGTCTTTTCTTTTTTGATCGTCCTCCTCCATTTCCATGTAGAGGGCCAGCGCATCGCCTTCCAGGTATAAAGGTAGCAGACTCGCTACGTCATCCACCTGCTGAAGTTGTGCGACAAGTCTCACTTTTTTTAGCCGCGCCACAACGTCTCCCTCGCCAGTGAACGGCTTGATAATATCACTGCTTATCCGCACCTTCGCCATATTCGGGCCGAAATAGCTTGAAACAAAAATGTACTAGGCAAAAAAAAAAAAAATGTTCTGTCAGCAACAGTACAACTTCAAAATAGTCAATATCGCCCACCTCCAGAAGAGAGGGAATTCCTGTCCGTGATAACCGTGGTAAAAGAAGACACACTCCAATCGCCAGAAACACCCACACACACAATTTGCAGGACACTGCCGACTCGTCTCTAGCCTCCTGCTTTTATAGTGGCCGGGAATTATCCATTTGCATAATCACATGAGAAAGAAACGTGATTTTCCGAGAGTTGCATGGGGTAAACGCTAATAAAAATCCCTGGACGCCATCTTGGAATTCTCTTTCCCCCCCAACCGGTGACACAACAGACGTACCCGAGGTAAGCTCTTTTTCCCCTCATTTTAGTTATTGCTGCTTCTGCTACAGAATCATATTCGTAGGGTTTTCAAACGAATAGAGGAATACTGATTTAAAGTCATGAAGTTGAAGTGAAATTATTTTCATGAATAAGATTACATAGCTCACTAATGATTTTGAGGAAACTGGAAGGCGACCCGATTCCGAACGTGCTAGAGCCGTTAAAGACATGCCTTCTGCTGATACTGTGCAGGTTCTTCAACGCTGTCTGAAACTGGCAAATTACTATCAGATTTTCAACAAGAACATGCATGACATACGCGCTTCACTAAATGAATTACTGTCAGACTACGGTCGAAGAAATTCATGAGACATTATTTCCAGTGATTTCTGCCATACTACACTTCAAAGCTAGATTAATTCGTAGCGATCTACCCCATGCGGCATTGGATCATATATATTACGCAATATGCCTGACGGCACGGCAAAAGCCAATCACACCTGCTTCAAGAACGTTGTTACGCGCTGAATAACAATATTCTCAAATTGAAAAAGAACTTTAGCTCTCATTTTCGTCATATAAAATTTCACAGGCACATACTTGGCATACACTTTATGCTGCAAATCGAGATAAAGCCGTTTCTTACTAAAAGAAAGAATTATCGCCGTAACATGTCAACAGATCGCTAAAAATATGTCCTATCTTGTTAAATTACAATTTCGAACTTGATTATGTTACATTGAAGCAAATTAACCACGCAGATGGCATATCAAGATTAATAACTAAGGAATGGGCACCTTTCGAGGGCCCTACAATAGCGGCACAGAGTACTGACTTGGAATTAAAACAATGATACCAAATACTTATAAAATGCTCCTGGTGGCACTACTAGAAATAAAAACAGAAAAGTGTAAAAGACCGATTCCATTTGGAACTTTAAAAGTAAGATGACTACGAAGGTAAGAAATGTTTCAGATATATTCTTATTATAGAACGTTGTCCTGTTGTAAAGTGAAAAAGTCGTAGTTCCTTAATAAACCTTCAAAAAAGAATTCATTGAAGTCTCCACACGCGTAAAGACTAATTGTGGATAACAATGTCACGAAAATCATTGATTCATGCAAAGGTTGCGCTCTAACGGCAAAAGCGCACAACCTATCAGATTAAAACCTTAGCCGAAGAGGGAACAAGCGTCATTGAGAATTCACAAAAAAATTAGGATCCTTTCGAAGACCATAACTACTTCATTGTGATTGATAGCTACACCAATTGACCTGATACTAAGGTATAGAAAACTTACATCTGTGACAGAAATTAGTTATTTTTTTAAGAGAAACTATTGATCGTTTCGCTGGTAAAATGCTGTGTGAGTTAAAACGTCACTCAGTTTACACCGGCAGAGTTCTGTTGTTTTTTTTTTCGTATCACTATAATCTTGTACCAGAAATTCACGCACAGATTCGTAGATACGATATATATGCAGTAAATAGGCACAGGTTACTCAAAGGACAAAGCCTTACAACAATATTTGCAAGTCTAGACAATCAATCTAAACTCCGACAGCAGTATCTTCGGCCGAAACCATGTAAGTACCAAAGTTAAGATCGGTATTTGATACACTATTTCCGGAACAAGAAGAATTGCATGAAATAACATACATTTCCACCCAAAATATGTTTAACCTCTGAAGAGGTTTTTTTCAGAGGGTTTAAAAACAACACTCTCTATTTGGAATCGGGTATGATCATCAAAGCGTTGATAGTATAGTTTATATCGTACAAGTTTAGAGAAGTGCACATGCACGCTACCCAAATGAATTAAAAAAACACATCACTTAGAAGACACTAGAGACGCATAATTTTGCAGGTAAAGAGCAGATCGATCCCGTTTTAAGATTCATGTCTCGACTAAACCGCAGCTAACTCTAGGAAACGGATATCACAAATTAAATACGAACGCGAACCGGCTATATAGAAACTGCAATAGAAAACTGGAGAGAAAAACACAATATGAGTGTTTAAATGCATGTAAAGAGGACAGCATGAACTATTACACATAGATAAGAATTCATGAACGAAGTAAAAACTGGAAAGAAAATATTACCATGGCCTCCGTCGATTACGTGAAAACGTCCAACAGAATTCCTCCATCATTCATAATAAAATTCATGAGAATATATATAACACGAAATAAGATTATCAACTCGATTTAAAATGCGATGAGTACCTGACGGCTTGCACTGACTGCTAATGGACAAAATATAACTGATATCAGTATAAAAAGCATATTCGACGAGAATTCCACTGTCACTACTTCTACTACTACTACTACTACTACTACTACTACTACTACTACTACTACTACTACTACTACTACAATTCTATCATAGCCATTATATTGTTTAACAATATACTAAGAAATTAACAAATCATATAAAGTTTCCTTATATAGATAAAAAGAACAACCTAATGTATATGGACACCATTTAACTTTTTGCAAAAACCAAAAGGAAATTAGAGATAATATTCGTATGGAATTCAGCATGGAAAATCGCACGCTGCTTGTTGAAATAAGCGGATAACTGGAAGTAATGGGAGGTACAGTACTCAGCCAAGTAGAGATGAAGACACTACGTTAATATGAAAGCGACAAATATTTAAGAGTTTTGGAAACATCTAAGCTTTAGAAGTGAAATAGAAAATTAAGAACGATTACCTAAAAAAAGAAGAAAACTCCCCGACACTAAACTGTATTGCACTAACCTAAAAGAAGGTATAACCACATCGGCAATTTAACTAGTAACATATTACGAACGGTTTATAGGTTAGACCAAATACAAATAGAGGTATTTCCGTCAAAAGACCAGAAAATGTATGATAATGCCCAATGAACTATATCCAATCGACGTGCTGAGCGTGTTTGTGGGGTAAAAAAAAGGACGAGGAGGGCAAGTTTGGATGTGGATGACATAAAAAATAGAAAATACATAATGCCGAACAAAGAAAGTCTAATAACTGCAGCAAGAGATACTGAAAAATTAACAAGCTAGCGAACAGGAAGGCAAGCATAACTCGCTATATAGATGATATGTAACGCTGAGGTTATTGGACTTACTAAAACACATGGTAAGGAAAATAGCACATACACAGAGAAATTGTATTCCTAAAAAAGCTACACAAGAAATCGCGATTAGAATTAACTACATCAAAGCAAAGTCAGACTAAACAAAAGTAAACAGAAAATGCAGAGCCAGTGAACATAGAAAAAAGACGATAAAACTCATAATAAGTAATGCAGGAAACTAAATCCACAAAGAATACTAGAATTGACGGAATCGTGCGGCGAAAACAGTGCACTGAAAATTAGGAAAACAACAGGATTTTAAACACCCAAACAAATGTTATAAGCACCAACCGGTAATAGTGCCTGAACACGAAAATCAAGAAATATTATGTAACGCAGATCTACACACAGAAATTATGCACGAAAACAAGATAACAACGTGTTATAATAGTTAACAAAAAGGAAAAGTCCTGCTAAGTCGGATATTTCGCCGTTCCGGTAAACCGCGGGTTGAATATCAAGTAGACAGTGAAGCGGGGCAAATATACAGATCTGGCTGGAGAGCTGAAGGGTTATATAAGGTAAAGAAAGGAAATACCAATAATAATACGAGCACAAGGAACAATCTTAAAAAGTTCGTACAAGGAACGAAACAGATGGTTGAGAAGATAGGACGTATAATAATAATAATAATAATAATAATAATAATAATAATAATAATAATAATAATAATGATAATAATCATAATAATAATGATAATAATAATAATGATAATAAAGATAATAATAATTATGATAATAATAATGATGATAATAATAATGATAATAATTATGATGATAATAATAATAAGTATAATAATAATGATAATAATGATAATTTCAAAAAAAAATGTTTTGTTTATGGTTTCCGTTCTGCTAGATCTACAGCAGATGTCCTTACAGTTATATCGCATAGGATTAGCGAATCTCTCGACGGTGGCAATCTTTCTAGGGCAATTGCTCTTGACATATCTAAAGCCTTTGATAGGGTATGGCATAAAGGTTTACTTCATAAGATCACTAGCTATGGTATAGCTGGAAAAGTCTTCTCAATTATTAAATCATTTCTTTCTGATAGGTTCATAAGAGTAGTAGTTGAGGGGCAAAAATCAGAAGCTCACAGTATTAATGCCGGTGTCCCTCAGGGGTCCATCCTGGGCCCAACTCTTTTCCTGATCTACATTAATGATCTTCCAAATCACATCCTTACATCATTTGTAGACATTTATGCTGACGACACTACCAGTTATGGTACCACATCTAAGACAGTAAACGACCAAGTTCTCTCCAATTCTCTCTCCTCTGATCTTGAGCACGTAGTACAATGGGGAAAGGAGTGGCTGGTTACTTTTAATGCATCTAAAACCAAGCTTCTCTCTTTACATCATCAACATTCTAATTCACATTTGTCTTCAATTGAAATGAATGGCTCTCGTCTTCAGGAGGCCTCAAGTTTTGACAAGCTTCTGGGCTTGACCATTACTCCTGATCTTAAATGGAACACGTATATCAAATCTGTTGCCAAGGCCGCTGGAAAAATGGTGGGATCTTTCTATCGATCCAGTAGATATCTCACTGCTGATGCTATTCTCTACCTATATAAGAGCCAGGTACGTCCAAGGATGGAATACTCTTGCCACATCTGGGCAGGAGCTGCTAGAAAGGACTTGTCCTGCCTTGATAGAGTTCAAAATAGAATTCGTAGCCTCGTAGGAGATGTCCTTTTCTCCTCCTTGCAACCTCTATCTCACAGAAGAGATGTTGCGAGTTTGTCTCTGATGTATCGTTATTTTCATGGAAAGTGTTCAACTGAGCTTCAATCTATGGTTCCCCCTCGCCAAACTTTCACAAGAAACACTCGTCTAGCTGTAAACACTATCAATAATTTCCCCCACTCTTTATCTGTGCCTAAACCTAAACGTAGATTCCATGAACAAAGCTTTTTTATTAGAACTGCACGCCTGTGGAATTGTCTTCCGTTTTCCTGCTTTCCGGCTGACTAGAATATGGTTGTGTTCAAGTCTAAAGTAAATAAGTTCTTGATGAGCCGTTCCATATAAGTTATTAAATTTACCAAATTTTCATTACTAATGATTACTATATTGACCAATTTCTACTGTACACTCTTTAACCCTTATCCTTGAGTGGCCTCTGGGCCTTGATAATGTGGTGATGCCTTTGTAAAAATAATAATAATAAGAAGAAGAAGAAGAAGAAGAAGGAGAAGAAGAAGAAAACAGTCTGGTTGAGAAGATAGGACGTATAATAATAATAATAATGATAATAATAATAATGATAATAAAGATAATAATAATGATGATAATAATAATAATGAT